>NC_133472.1:17701424-17740395 GCF_025370935.1 Choristoneura fumiferana
GGTCGTCGATAGACAGCTCGGGTTCACAGCGGGAGGTGCTTCGCAGTCCTCTGCGGTCGTTACGACGGGAGTAGGGCAACGAAAACACCTTCGATAAGTGGACTGTATTTATTGTACTGGTTCGTTCGTCGATTCGCGGTGGTAATCGGAGTCCGGTTCGAAATCGCGGTGGTCGGTCGGTAAGGCAGCAATCGGAGGTCCGTTGGAATAGCAGGGTCGGTTCGCTTCGCTGGTCGCTGGTCGCTGGTCGCTTGCTCGCTGTAGGCTTCGTAGAGAGGAGCGCTTCGGGTCGCTGTCCGCGTCGAACTGCCTTATCGCTGCGGGCGGGCCTGTATTTATACCCCCGCGGCCGGGGTATAAGCCCGCCCGTGATTGGCTATAATTCCCCGATAATCCAGGCGCTGTGATTGGTGGACCCAAATCACAAACGCACTGAATTACCGGGGAATTTTCGCTATCGCTACTTGGGTTTTCGCTTTTATTTAATTATTACTAATCGATTTCGCTACAATTTGATTCTTAAACTACTTATTCTACTATTTACAATGATTCTTAACCTAATTATTCTACTTATTCTATATTTAACAGCTATTTATTTGTATTCTTAAACTATATTATTCTAGTTTCGGGGCTGTCCGCAACAATTCTCCCCCGCCGAATCCGCAGGGGAGGCTTCGTCCTTTGTCGGGAGGACAGCCAGTCGCGTCGTAGGGCGCCGGAACACTCCTCCCTTGGTGCGGACGTCCGCGCTCCGGATGCCGCCGTCAGGTCCAGGGAAGACTGCTTCCACGACGCCTCGGGGCCACACATTGCGTGGTAGGTTGGAGTCGACGACGATGACGACGTCGCCGACTTGCAGCGGTCGCTCGCCCCCGCTCGGAGATTGACGGGGGGCGAGAGTTGGCAGGTATTCCCGGACCCAGCGGGCCCAGAAATGATTGGCTAGCGCTTGGCTAGCACGCCAGGCTCTTCGGTCAGCTTCGTCGCACGTGCCGGTGGGAGGGGTGCCTGCCGGGCCGCCGAGCAAGAAGTGGCTCGGCGTGAGCGCCTCCTCGTCGCAGGGGTCGACCGACACGTGCGTCAGCGGTCGCGCGTTGACGGTCTGTTCAGCCTCCGCCAACAGTGTCACGAGCACCTCTTCCTTTGGTGCCCGTGAGAAGAGTGTGGCGGTCAGTGCGGTCTTGACTGACCGCACCAACCTCTCCCAGGCGCCCCCCTGGTTAGGAGCTCCAGGAGGGATGAACCGCCATTCCATGCGGTGTCGCAGTCCGATGTCGCGGAGCTCGGGCAGCCACTCCTCGTAGGCGGCGCGAAGCTCCGTGTCGGCCCCGCGGAAGCATGTACCGTTGTCACTATACATGACGCGGGGCCAACCTCGTCGAGCCGCCATACGCCGCAGCGCCATGATGGCGGAGTCCGTAGAGAGGCTCGCGACGATCTCCAGGTGGACGGCGCGCGTCGTCAGGCAGGTAAAGAGCGCTACCCAACGCTTTTCGTGGCGCCGCCCAATCGTGACCGTCAGCGGGCCGAAGTAGTCGACCCCGCAGTTAGTGAAGGGCCGGCTGTAGGGGTCGATGCGGGCCCGCGGTAGATCGCCCATCGCTGGTGGGCGCGGAGTCGAGCGCCGCACAGCACATGTGCGGCAAGCGCGCGCTACCTTCTTCACCGTGGGGCGAAGGTGCAGCACCCACAGTCGCTGCCGCAGGTCGTTGACCACCCGTTCGTTCGATGAGTGGTGGGCGTCGCGGTGCGCCTTCTCGATTAGAAGGCTCACGAACGGGTGGCGGCCGTTTAGGATGACCGGCCTCTTCGTCGCGTCCGGCACCGGCGCGGCGTTGATGCGGCCACGCAGCCGGAGTAGGCCGTCCTCGAGGACGGGGTCGAGGTGGAAGAGGCTGCTCTTCTTTGGCAGCCTCCCCCGTATCGCAGTATGTCGATTTCTTCTGCGAAGCTATCCATCTGGCACTTCCGGAACCAGAGGTGCTCCGCTCGTTCGATATGTCGCACTTCTAACTGACTATCTTTGTCGCGGCACTTGTCGACAAAAAATATCACTCGCGCTGTCGCTTTAATTAGTCTTTCGAATTTTGAAAATCGTTCAATGTTCGGCAACGCACTGGTCAGATTAACACTTTTGTTTTTCACATTTTCACTTGCACTCGCGTCCGCATTAATATTATAAATTTCGCTTACTGTTTCCTGCGGCCATTGGTCTTCCGGTAGCCGCAGGAAGTCGGGTCCGGTGAACCACCGGTCGGTGGTGGATATTTGGCGGGCACTGTCCGCCCGCGTCGCGTCGTCCGCCGGGTTTGCTGCTGTCGGCACCCACCGCCATTGCTCGGGGCGGGTTATCTCGGCGATCTCACCAAGTCGATGCGCCACAAAGGGTGTATAGCGCTTTGCGTCGTTGCGAATCCACGCCAGGACAGTGCGTGAATCCGTCCAGAATACGACGCGCTCGATCGTAAGTCGTTGTTCCGCTATGATTGTGGCCGCCAGCCGAGCCCCGATCAGAGCCGCTTGTAGCTCCATACGAGGAATGCTCTGCTGCCTCAGCGGGGCCACCTTCGCCTTTCCCGCCACCAGAGCCACCGTCACGGTTCCGGAGGCGTCTGTCGTCCGGAGGTAGATGGCCGTGGCGTAGGCGCTCTCGCTCGCGTCGGTGAAGGCGTGCAGCTCGTGGCGGCCCACCGCGTAGCACCGCTCCAGCTGCAGTGCCGCTACGGCGGCTAGACCGCGAGCCCACTCGATGAAAATACCGCCGTCCTCCAGGTCCAGCGGCTCGTCCCACGGCGCCTGTTTGCGCCACGACTGCTGAAGGGTCACCTTGGCGGTGATTGTGTAGGGCGATAGGAGCCCGAGCGGGTCATAAACTGACATCACCGCGCTCAAGGCCTCTCTCTTCGTTGGTGTGCGCGTTCCTTCGCGCACCTCTTTCGGCACCCGGTTCATTGCGGTGTTGAACCCGAGTGTGTCGCTTCTTGGGTCCCAGATGAGCCCCAGTATTTTCGGCCCCTCACTCAGGCCTAGTGTTGCGGGCGCTGTTGCCCGCAGTTCAGGTTCGATTCTTCGTTCGAGTTTCGGGGAATTGGTGTTCCACCCGCGCAGCTCAAAGCCGGCTCGTAAGTGGACTTCGTTGACGGCCGTTGCTACGTCCACGGCCTCTTCTTCGGTCGCGTAGCTGTCCACTAGGTCGTCCATGTAGTGGCTCGACGTTATCGCGTATAGTGCCTGCGGGAATTCCGGCGCATGGCGCTCGGCGTTGTGGTTGCGCACGCTGTGCGCCAGGAAAGGGGAGCTTGCTGCTCCGAAGATCATCGAAGTCATTTTCATTAGCTTGGGTTGATTCTCGCCCGGCTCCCTCCATAGGAACAGCTGCGCCGGGCGATCTTCCGGTCTAATCTTCACTCGGAGAAACATTTCTTTTATGTCTGCCGTTACTGCGTAGCGGCCCTCCCGGAACCGTAGTAGTATGCCCGGAAGGGACTTTAGCAGGTCGGGCCCCTCCAGCAGGAAATCGTTAAGGCAGCGGCCCTGGCTGCGGCTCGCTGCGTCGAAAACCAGGCGGAGCTTCCCTGGTTTATTGGGGTTCCGCACGGCAAAGTGGGGCAGCACCCAAGCGCGCGGGTGGCGCGCATCTGCCTCGGTGGCGGGCTCCGCATAGCCCTTCGCTATTAGGTTGGTGACCTGTGCCGCGTACTCTTGCGCGAAGTTTGCGTCGCGACGCATCTTGCGCTCGATGCCCTTGAAGCGCTGTAGTGCCGTCGCGTAGCTCGCTGGCGTTTGCACCTCGTCCGTTATCCACGGCAGACCGACTTCATAGTGATCGCCGTGGAATTTCACTGTTGCTTCGAAGAGTCGTTTCGCCCGTTCCTCGGCTGGTCGTGGTTTCGTGGCCAGCGACACGCCCAGCGCGTCGATGGCGAAATGTCGCTGAACTAGCTTGTCGGTGGCGTCGTCGCGTACGTTATAAACGTAGAGCACATCCTCGGTCGGGCCGCCCGCTCGAATGGCCCGGGGCACTGAGCCGTAAATGACCCAGCCCAGTGCCGTCCGAACCGCTGCTGGTTGCCGTCGCTTGCCCGTCCGTGTCTCGTGGACGAGCATCAGGTGCCAATTGTCCGCGCCAATGAGGAGACGCGGAATGGCTTCGTCGTAGCAGGCATCGTTCAGCCCACTAAGGTGGCGGTACCGGGTAACCTCCTGACCCAGTCGCTGTGTGTGGATCCGGAGGTTGTCGACGGTGCGGGCGGCGATCTTGTAGGCCTCACCGTGGCCCTGCACCGTGATGTTGACACGTCGACTGTTCGGCAGCTCGGTGTTGCTGGCGATGCCTCTCATTTGCATTGGCACCGCCGGTCCCGAGGCTCCGATCGTGCGCGCCAGGTCTTCGTCGATGAGCGTCACCGTTGACCCGTCATCCAGCAGTGCGAAGGTGTCGACGGTGCCGCTGGGTCCGCTGACGCGGACTCGGCACATCTTCAGCAGGACCGGTGACTTGCCGTCTTCGTTGCTGACCGTAGTCACCGTCTGCTTTTCGGGGATTGGCGCCGGCCCAACAGTGGGCTCGGACGCCAATGTCGTTGGGGACTGCGGTGCCTGCCCACGGGGCGGCGTCCGCTCGCGTCTCGCTTCGGGGTGGCGCGGCACTTTTGCCGCGCTCGCGTGCAGCAATGGATGGTGCACATGCCGGCACCCGTTGACTTCACAGGTGCGGGCTCGGCAGGTTTCGCGGCGGTGCTGCTGGTCCATGCAGCGGAAGCACACGCGGTTGTCGCGTGCCCACTGCCAGCGATCGTTGACCTCCATGTTGGTGATGCGCTTGCATCTCGTGGTGGGATGACCGCCTCCACAGCAGAGGCAGCGGCGCGCGTCATCGCCCTCGGTGGCGTAGACGGGCGCTCGCGGCGCGGCCCGAGGGGTGGGGCCGCGCATCGGCGTCGGACGGGGTGCTGGCCTCGCAGCATCCCTTCGGAACGTCAGCGTAGTGGCGGCGGCGGCTGCCGTCGCTTCCACCGTTGTATAGGAGAAACGCAGGGCGCGGTCGGCCTCGCGCATGAGGAACCGCGACAACAGAATGATTTGTGGCTCCATGGTCATCTGCTCCGATGCGAAGTCCCCGAAGCGTGACCGTAGATGTGGGCTGAGCTTCTCCATCACGTCGCGTACCAGCAAGGGGCTGGCGAGGTAGCCGTGCTGGTCGATTGATGACAGCACGCTGACGATGTTTTGCAATTTGACTGCAAACGCGTTGATTTCGGTGGCAGTTGACCCCAGGCGCGGCAGCTTCTTGAGGTCGTCGAGTGCTTTGGTGGCCAGAATTTCGGGGCGGCCAAAGCATTGTCGCAGCGTCGTCATTACTGCTTCGGGGTTGGCCGAGGTGTGGAGCAGCGCCTCCACCGCTTCGCGCGCAGTTCCGCGCAAACAGGAGCGCAGCCGCGCCATATTTTCTTGCGGCGTGAAATTATACGCGCGCGTCGATTCGGCGTAGGCAGCCTGGAACGGCAGCCACTCGCCCGCCGCACCGGAGAAAGCAGGCAACTCGTAGACCTGCCTCGGCGGCGGACGCACTCGTGCCATTTTTTCGAGGGCCTCGGCGAGCTTCTCGATCCCGCGTTGTCCGCTTGCACTTCGTTCGCGAGCAGGTGTAGCTGGCGGCGAATTGCGTCGCTTCGGTTCGAACGGGGGCGGCGGTGAGCGCCGTCGCGGCTCGTGCTTCGGTGGTGGCGGCGTCGGTTGATCCGCCGCGGTGCGCCGTAGCCAGTCATCCACCTTCGCGTGTGGTCCGGTGATGCTCCCGGCTTGTGACTCCGCTTCGATGCTAGCCAGCTTCTGGCGTAGCTTGGCCTTCACTCGCTCCTTTTGCAGCTCCAGTTCTTGCTGCTTGATGCGCAGGAGCTCCTCTTCGGCTTCCTCTTCAGCAAGCCGGATACGGATCGCCGTTGCATTTGATGCATGTGAAGGCACCGGCGACCTCGCACCGGCTTGCATCGCCGCCGGTTGTTCATAAAAGGCGACGGCTCGTTGTGGTCGCTCCTGGTTGGCAGCCCAGTCCATTGTTGGCTGCTCTCCTCCCCCCATTTGGGTGTGGGGGGAGTACTCGATGGCTTCAAGTTGCGGGTTGTGTTGCACGCACGCTGCCCCCCCATGGCCTCGCTGTTGCACCGTATCGGCGGTGTGGCTGGGCTGCGCGCCCAGCTCCCCCCTCGGCCGCCGAGGTGCGCCTCACCGGGGCCGGGCCGCACGCCCAGCTCCCCCCACGGCCGCCGAGTTGCGCCTCATCGGGGATGCGGCCGGGCTGCGCGCCCAGCTCCCCCCCTAGGCGGTAGTAGTCCTCTTCGGTCGATCGGATCGGCTGCATGCTCATGGCTCCCTCCCCGGCTCGGGTGAGCGGGGGAAAGTAAACGGCGTCGCGACGTGTAGCGGCGATGGCGAGGTCACGCGGCGGCTCGCGTGTCGTCATCCGCGTCTCGGCGCGAGGAAGTACCGTGGGCGAGGCGGCGTCGCGGCGGACGATGCGTTCCAACTGCTGTTGCCAGATGTCGTCAGCGGTGGTCGTGGCAGTAGCAGCGGCGGTCGTCGTCGGAGCTCGTTCGGCGGCGGTTTGTTCTTCGGGCGGCGGGGTGTGGCGGCGCTCTTCGCGGTCGCCCTGAGATCGGGTTACCACCATCTTCAGTCGATGTCTTCAGATCCGGTTCGAAGGACCAAACACTGTCGTCGATAGACAGCTCGGGTTCACAGCGGGAGGTGCTTCGCAGTCCTCTGCGGTCGTTACGACGGGAGTAGGGCAACGAAAACACCTTCGATAAGTGGACTGTATTTATTGTACTGGTTCGTTCGTCGATTCGCGGTGGTAATCGGAGTCCGGTTCGAAATCGCGGTGGTCGGTCGGTAAGGCAGCAATCGGAGGTCCGTTGGAATAGCAGGGGTCGGTTCGCTTCGCTGGTCGCTGGTCGCTGGTCGCTTGCTCGCTGTAGGCTTCGTAGAGAGGAGCGCTTCGGGTCGCTGTCCGCGTCGAACTGCCTTATCGCTGCGGGCGGGCCTGTATTTATACCCCCGCGGCCGGGGTATAAGCCCGCCCGTGATTGGCTATAATTCCCCGATAATCCAGGCGCTGTGATTGGTGGACCCAAATCACAAACGCACTGAATTACCGGGGAATTTTCGCTATCGCTACTTGGGTTTTTCGCTTTTATTTAATTATTACTAATCGATTTCGCTACAATTTGATTCTTAAACTACTTATTCTACTATTTACAATGATTCTTAACCTAATTATTCTACTTATTCTATATTTAACAGCTATTTATTTGTATTCTTAAACTATATTATTCTAGTTTCGGGGCTGTCCGCAACAGCGAGTTTGAAAACAGGCCCTATACTTTCAAACTATTACTATCAAAATTAGAACTTCGTATCTTGCCGTCCCGCTGACGCTAATATTATTTAATACGAGTGAGAGGGACAGTACGATACGAACTTCGAATTTTGTAGTAGCCCCCTGGACTCGCTTCCTCTAGTTGTACAATGTATATGCAGGAGTGGGTTTGGTACCACCAATAATCAAGGGCGTGTTACCCCAGAATTATATTAGTAAGTAGACAACCTACACCTAATCCTTACAGCGCACAGCTACAGCGCTGAACTTTTATCGGTGGGTTTATTATATTCTCAACATCCCTGATCCATAGATTTATTTAAATTATCCTTAAGTTATCAGTAGAGTGGCGTAGCTATCGTATGGCCAGGTGGTGCAGTGCAACAGGGCCCCGGACCTCAGGGGGCCCTCTAACCTAAGCTTTGAAAAGAGGAGCATAGAAGAAAAAGAGAAAAAAATCTTGTGAGCAGGCTCTAGCCTTTTTTTTAATTTTTTTAAGGCCAATAAAATTCAAGCTACGTGAAAAGAGCGGTGATGGCCCAATTCTTTCTCTATGCACCGGGGCCCTTGCCAGTGCCAGTTTTAGCACTTCCAGCGCCCTGGGCGAGATTTCTACGGCGCCACAACTCTTGGGAAGTTTCTAGAAATTATAGTAATAGCATCTGCTGTTGAATAGATTTTTTTATAAGTGATGATGTTCCCTTATATTTTTGGCTATCATATAAAAAAATAAACTTAGAAAGATCGAGTACCTATTGCGAGACGATAGGCTGTATTGCCTAACGCTGAGTTTAGACTTGCAAGAAAAATCGTGCAAGTAACTTGCAATAAATACATTGCGGCGCTCGATTGATCATTACAAACTCGTTGGCTTTACGGCCTCGCAATGTACCTAATGCAATTTGCACGATTTTTCTTGCAAGTCTAAACTCGGCTTAACGCGCTGACGTTCGTGATTGCATTCACCATCTCTTTCTACCCTCATCCTATAACGTGTGACAGCAAGAAGTGGCGAGAACGATTGTGTTTCGACAATAAGCCTTCTGATTCATAACTTTTTTTTTTAATTGAGAGAAATAAAGAGTATAATTTATATTGGGTTGTAAAATCTTGTGGTTCTGCTGCAGTTGATCAGGTACAATTCAGTGCACCAGTATAGCAGACTAGCGCTTACTGCGAACCTCGTAAGAATTATCAACCCTTCGCACGCAACGTCCACGAAATGTTGAAACTTCGTAAGGTATATTTATATGGTAAGGGATATGTAAGCGTGGTAGTACCAATGACAACCCGCGGCACATAAGTCTAGCGGTGGCCGTTATTTTCTGCGCATGTGTCAGTCCTGCAAATACCAATTATACCAGATATCCAAAATAAGACATTCCAGAGTAATCTTAGATTTTGAAATATGGTGCAACGAGCATCTGATAAGCTAGAAATGTGGTAAATAGGTAATTTAGTATTTTTAAAAATATGGTATTCTGGGAACGTGGTATTTTCGGCACGAGCGTTATTATTTTGTACGTATGCGCATTAACGGTCGCCGCTAGACTCACGTGCCGCAGGCTGTACACGGTATAAAGTACCTAAGACTAGAACCCCCCTTCTGCTTCAAGGTTCCTTAACAAGGTTTAAGTTAACAAGGAATCTGTAATACTAGTTCGAAAACTAAAAAAAAGTAGTAGGTATTCAACATTATTAGGTTAACAATAATAATCTGAATCTAAAAGCGATATTTCATCTTATTTTTCACAAAATCATTCAATAAATTATGTATATTAATAATTACAGTTTTATAGTATTTTCATTTATGCTAAGTACTTAAATAATGTAATATGAAGTATAAGTAATATCATTTCAAAACAAGTTGTAAAATTTTTATGTAAATATAATGATTAGTCTTTGTTCGAGTAAAGTGAATCTGAATGACAAGATAAAAAAAGTGTCTCTCTTATGTACCAATTTTCATTCAATGATTTACACGTACACAATTGATTTTAATGAGTGTTTTGGTAGTATTTATAAAAAGGTGAGATCAAAACTTGTTGAAACATGCCCACTGCACTGCTAGTTCACCGCTGTTCCTTCTGCAATTGTTCCCGCCGTTGCCTTGCAAATCGTGTCCTTAATTTGGTAATAGTTGCGTTTGATAGCGTACCAGGAACTTTAAAGATTGTCTGGAAGAAAAAACCACATATAAGGATCTACTGACAAGTCAGTATCAAGTAAGTATCAGGGGTCACTTTCCATACATTGCTGTATGAAAAGTGACCTAAGGCAATATTGTCTAAATCGCACGAAATTACAATTACTTTCGCCGCTTCTTTCTGTTACACCAAAGCGCGCGAGCGTATTCGACGATATGGCGTCTGGTTGTTTTTGATTGTCAATTTATTCACTATTCCTCATGAACTACAATGTTAGTTAAAGCAAGGTAAAATAGAATAAGTAGGTTCACTACGAACAAAAGTACGTTGGCGCCGGTACGCACGCACCCGCCGCACGCACACAACACTGATTATTTAAGGAGGATTAAGTTTTCTTTAGTCAAGGCTGCGCAGCCGTCGGTGCCGTGCGTTTCGATTTTAGCTCGCGCGTCATGCGCTCGCTTCGCGAGATGATCACGTTCGCGTACTCGTACACAAAAAAAATATAGATACCTACCTACCTATAAACAATATAGTTATAGTATTATGTGTAGGAAACATGAGTAGTATGTACACAGTCGCCATCACCACTTCGGCGAATTTATAAATAATATTTTTAATGTTAGTAAAATAATAATAATAGAGCGTCAAAGAATCTTGTTTCTCTAGACACATATTGATATTAGACAATTTTAAGTTATCTTTCATACTAAAATTATTTGCCGGTAGGTCATTAATTAATATAAAATAGACATTGACAACCCTAAGCGTCCGCGCCGGAGTAGGCAGTTAAGTCTCCTAAAGAGTCGGAGTGTGCATACTTGTTCTATTTTACTATGGTTAAAGGCTTAAATATATGGAGATCACTCCAGTTAGATAATAGTAGGCTGTTTGTCTACACGCGTTTTTTCGTTGTAAAAAAACAAAGCCACAAAAACAACACACTTCCATAGCGGCCAACACTGACAAGCCAACCATGCTAATAAAGGGTGGATCAACAGTAGGTTTTTAGGAAATAAAATGAGTGGACATGTCGTAGTGGGGACGTAGTGTATGAGTAGATTGTCCCAAGGGCATAAAACTGTTGTCACTAGATTGTCTTAGTCTAAAGCCGAGTTTAGACTTGCAAGAAAAATCGTGCAAGTTGCATTCTATTGCGAGGCCGTAAAGCTAACGAGTTTGTAGTGGTCAAGCGAGCGCCGCAATGTAATGCAACTTGCACGATTTTTCTTGCAAGTCTAAACTGCTTTAAATGAATATGAACTTTTTGAGCATGAAAAGTGAAGAATTATGTTGATACTATTCATTGCTGCTTCACTCCTGTGATTAGAAGTTTTCTACTTGGAGCAGAGTTTAAGTAAAATTGTAAAAATTTACTTACTTGCATGAATTCATGGCAGTGCAAAGCACTAGCGTTTTTTACAATGGATTTAAAACATTCTGCCAGTGATGTGAAGTCATTACACGCCATTATAGCCGCTCGGTTAGACTTGATTAGTGTCAGACAAACTCGAAATAGAATCTTTGACCCTTCATAGAATAAACAATCCCATATTCTCAGAACAGTCTCTATGGGAAGGACTTCAGCAAACAAACAAACAAACCATTTGGTTGTAATGACAGCCCATGGGAGCCCTGCAATCAAAACAAAGATTTGTAATAATGTACTCTTAGTTAGTTTTGTTTAACATTTTTAATATAAGGTTTTTTGCTGATTATTTTATTGCTGAATTTGAGTTGCACCACATGAGCATGAAATGTTGTTATTATTCATTTACCAAATTTGCTAGTAGTCTTTTCACTTCCTAGCACAGGATCCTTAAAAAAAATTGACCCAAAATTGTTGTTGGTTGCAGAATGGGTTGTTTATAAAAACATATTCTAGTAGTAACATCTGATTTAGCATGTGGATAGTAGTCAACTGAGGATTTTATTCTTAAAATTAATTCATACTAAGGAGTTCACCCCAAAGAAATAAAATAACAACCTGTTGTTGAAGGAACAAAGAAGAAATAGGTACAAAAAACATCAACATCTGACAAATATTGATGAATGATGACACAATGTTGATGTTTATTGTTCCTATTTCTTAATAAATCTGATAAAGAAAGTGTTGAGAATAATGACGGCGGTACAAGCGCCCGAATATTGACCCTACAATACTTAATTAGTAATTTTATTTATTTATTTTCAGAGAAGCAACAGCTATAAATTACAGAATAAGCTTATTTTATAGTAACAATAAAGCCAACTATAGGATCTCACAAGTAGATCTTACTTTTATATGTATATGTTCACTAAGTTGTTTTTGATGTCTCATTTTTTTTTCCTTGTATTATTTGAAGTTCGTGATCAACAAGTACTTATAAAAAACAGCTAACAACATATTTAATATGTTTTTCCAAAGTACTAATATCAGCCATCAAACTGCCTTGATTGTGTGGGTGTTAGCAATAATACTGATACTACAATCTGATTTAAGATTTGCAGTAGACTTTTACAATATTAAAGTATTTATAGTAAAAATAATCATGTATGTGTTATCAGGTAACTGATAATAGTACAGAAGTAGATACCTACCTAGGTTTATCACATGTTGGTGCACATCTGGTACTTTAGATTTGACGAGTTCTGATAGGACTTCTATGTCTACAATCAATCCATCCATTGTCTTGGTGTAATAGTCAGGGAGTATCTTCTCAACTAAAACTTTGAGAAGCCAAAATGACACTTCTTCGCTTTTTGTTGACAACAGCAACAATCCTAAATAAAACAAAAAAATCTTTACTCAATTCATAATACTTAATGTAAACTGTATATTTCGTGAGTATTTTGGGATGTTAGCAAAATGAAACATACCTGCAATATAGTTCAGGCCTTGACAGTAGCCAACTACCCGGTTGTTATGTGCATAGGCTATGAGGATGTTGAAAAGATGTGTTTGATGGTTGGCTTCCTTAGTAAAGTAAATATTGTCAGGGAATGTTCGTGGCAAATCTGTTTTCACTAAATCCACCAGTTCCTTCTCAAATGGGCTATCTAATATTTTGTGAAAAAGGTCTGGGCTTTGGTCTTTCATTTTATCTGCTCCTGATATTGCCATCCACACTGATGGTCTATGCTCACCTACGAATGAAGTGTTACAGGTATAATAAAAACATTAAGAAACCAAATACTCGTAAAACTGTTAAAGTCGATTTATATACTCACTTGGGATACCTTTGCGAACGTATCTCTTTACAGTGTTGGTGTGTCTGACCGACTTTCCTTCGCCAAGGAGCGTGGCCCACTTCTGAGCACGAGTCGCGAGCACTCGCAGGTAAACCGACATAAACTCTTCATAGCTCTCGAAATCAAAGTCATCGTGCCTCTCAAATCCATATTCATCAACTTTGCTGAAAAGGAGGATAGATCCCAGTCATTATGAATTTACTTGTAGTAAATACACACCTTTGATAAATAATAGTTAATTATTTACCTAAAGTTGGAGTGGGCCATTTCGTATTTGATTTGTTATATTTTACTTAAAACATTATTTAGTGTAATTAAAAATTCAAATATACGCTTGATTTAAGTCGCCCCCACAATAATCAGTTTCTGTACTATTTGCACTTACACCACGAAATCCACATGATATCAGAGTATTCAGAGTGGATATGTCATTGTCAATACTGTCAAACGCAAACGTCAAAACCAAAGAGGAAGGAGGATCGGGTGACACTCTTTCCCGGCCCGGATAACACCGACATGGAAATACTAGCTCTGTTTTTGTGTAGACGCCCATAGAAACTGACAGGAGCTTCTATGGGCGTGTACACGAAAAACAGGGTCGGTATTTTTAAGTCAGTATTATCCGGGCCGCGAAAAAGTGTCACCCAGCGGAGGATTTAGTCCAACCAAGGCCAAACAAAACTAAGTAAAAAATAATAGTAGACTGCGTTCTCGAATAAATTGACAATAAAGCGATCAATTTTATTATACGCTAGTGTATACCCGCGGCTTCGCACGCCTAAACCATCTGAACCAGCAGTTGGATTGAAATTCCGGGATTTTACTAAAGTCCCATGGCAATTGCCAAAAATTACATCGTGGTTTTTGTCGTCGTTGCATGAAAACAACGGTGTCAAATTTTAGGATTTTAAGCTGGTTGAAGCTTCGAGATTTTATCCCTATCCCATGGGAATATCGGGATAAAAGTAGCATGTCTGTTAAGTCAGACGTCCCGCTATAAATACCGAATTCTACGAATAAATTTAATTATTTATTCGTAGACCGAATTTCACCCACATCAGTCAAGCTGTTTTAGCGTGAAAGAGTAACGAACACATACACACTCATCACAAACCTTTGGACCCTGAATATCGAGTAGTGTAACAAATCCGTTATATGCCGTTATTTTGTTGGGCCTAAAGCCGCATTCAGATTTGTGTGTCATGTTGTGTTGCGATGCTCTCTGTCGTGATGGCTACTGTTCACATTTATAAGACGCGTTATGACTCACACGACGTATTATGACGAACACGGCGCGTGCACACTAGTCCAACGAGTTGTCGTGTCGCTGCGCCGCGCCGCCCCCCCGCACCTCACCCATTCTGACGCGGACCCGGATACCGGATGGCTTCTGATGCGACCTTGATGCGACACAGCACAAGCCGTCACAACACAACACACTGCATCACTGCACACTGCATTGATAAGTGTGAACGCAACCATATAAAATGTATAAACACTGAGTATTTTATTATTATTATTGTATATTGTATATGTTCCTTGGTCAAGTATTCTTTGTATTGTTAATGTGTTGGTCTAGGCGGTTCTTAAATTGGTTTACATTCAGTGCTGAGACTACATGTTCTGGTAGTTTGTTCCATGTCTTGACCACTCTGTTACATAAGATAAATTTTAGATAAATACCGACCGTTCTTACGCGTCATGACACAACACGACACATAAATGTGAATGCGGCTTAATGCTACTTAGCTGTATGATACTCAAACCTTGGCTTCATCCTGCGGGAAACTAGTTAAAAAACCACTTCAATGTCAATTTTTGACATCTGTCGTCTTGGCATTGGCATTAATTACAACATTTATATTATTTTCGTTTCATCATCATCATCTTTCAAAATGTTTAGGATTGCACCGGGAGTTTCTTTCCACTTAAGTGTTTAGATACAATTTGAATATTCAAGTTCTAGTTGTTCTAGTGCTGCCACGTCGTGTTACTTAAGAGTAGTGAAGAGGCACAAGTTCCTCTTACGCAAGAAATTAACGAAAATGGGTCCTCCACCCGTTGTGACTGGAATTTCTCCTAAAGAAGGTCCCCCCGGCACTAGGGTGACTATTCGTGGAGAATTCCTTGGAGCTAACGCTACAGATCTAATAGGCAAGTGATATTCAAATAGTTTTTACGATATCATGTCATGTACTCCTAAAGTTTTTAGGGGGCGTGATCACTATACAAAACAAGTAGCTAAGTAGGTAGGTAAATTAGTGTGAAAAGTGACATTGACGGTCTTAGGCTAGACACTTGGCGGTCTGAGGCTAATCCTTCCGTGGTCTGGATGCGGACTGCGGTCCGCCTATTGCCGACCCTTGGTCTACACACATCCCAACTTTTGACCTTGCATACAGTTTCTCAAGTTGACCATGTTGAGTTGAGGAATAAATACATTATCATAGTATTCACTAAAAAATTTCTAACTTAGCTACACTGTCATCGCTATAATCCCAAGTAATGTATTTTATTTATAGCAGGTTTTTTCGAGTTTTGAAATGGTACTTTTTATAAAATATTTCTTGTTATTTGGCCCTTTACCAAATTCCTGACTTGCAATTACACAATGCTTAATTTTTTTTAAATATTTTGAGTGTCATTTGAAACTGTAACAATGAATGGAATTTCTAAATCCAAAATTGCAAACTAGGTGTATGAAAATGTATAAAATGTGTAAATTTCAGGGCTGATTATATGTGGTTGTGACTGTCTACTGTCTGCCGAGTGGAAGAGCAAAAATAAAATAGTTGCTCGCTCTGGCCCCTGCAAGGGTCGAGGGGATATCATTGTCACCACCAAATCTGGAGGAGAAGGGACTTCAACTGTACAGTTTAGAGGTACTGCACCTAGTAATAATAAATATATATAATATATATTTTTTTTCTATTTTTTTTTTGAGGCTTAAGTGCACTTGTGTGACTATGCCAGCCTCATAGAAAGACTCGATGTCCACATTCATCAAACACCTATTGAGATGTCCAGATTATCTGGCTGCAAAGGAGAGCTTGATGAACCTCTAAATTTCCAATTTGTAAGTTTCCAAGAAGAATGCGCCGCAAGAAACTTAGCAGAAAATCATTTTTTCAAAATAAAATATTTCAAAACTACAGTATACAATTAAATTAACAATTACAAAATAATAATAATAATACAGAGATGTATGGGGTCCCTTAGTTACAAAACTATCCCGTGGGAATATCGGGATAAAAAGTAGCGTTATGTGTTATTCCAGACATCCGGCGACCTCCATAGCAAATTTCATGGCTCTAAGCCCAGCGGTTGTTATTTCAAGATTTTATCCTTAGGTATCCCATAGGAATATCGGGTCAAAAAGTGGCTTATGTGTTATTCCTGACGTCCAGCTACCTACATACCAAATTTCATGACTCCAGCGGTTATTATTTCGCGATTTCATCACTATCCTGTGTGAATATCGGGATAAAAAGTAGCCTATGTGTTATTCTAGAGGTCCAGCTACCTACATTCTAAATTTCATGGCTCTAAGCCCAGCGGTTGTTATTTCAAGATTTTATCCCTAGGTATCCCGTGGGAATATCGGGTCAAAAAGTCGCCTATGTGTTATTCCAGACGTCCAACTACCTATACACCAAATTTCATGACTCTAAGCCCAGCGGTTGTTATTTCGAGATTTCATCCCTATCCTGTGGGAATATCGGGATAAAAAGCATCCTATGTTTTAATTCAGGTTATAAACTAACTTTTCGCCAAATTTCATCCAAATCCATCCAGCCGTTTCAGCATGAAGAAGTTAAAAACATACTAACTCACTCACTCACAAACTTTCATATTTATTATATTAGTAGGATATTAGTAGGATTCAGCTATCAAAATAGTTGGAATATCGCATACATCTTCTTAATTTAATTATAACACTACATTATTATTTACATCATAGGTTGGTTTGCTATAGTTTATAATTTCCATCCTTTGTATCTCAATATGTCTCTATTCTATATCTTGTTTTATTGATTTTTAGGCTATCACGAATCAATAGGGCCTGTCAAGGAAAGTGCAGTGTGGGTGGAGGAAGCAGCACCTCCATCTCTGCCATGGGGTCGTCGGCCCATGTCCCCTGTCACTTACACACCACCAGACCCTTTGGGCCTCTCCACTGAAGGAGATGAATGCAAGTTCCCGGAGGAAGAGCTGCTTGAGATGTTTCCTGAGGGGTAAACTAAACTATATTAACAAAATCTCTTTATACTAACTGGAGTCTATTAAAATGTCTAAAACTTTGAATATTATAGATCAGCCATCAGCAACTGTTGTGTAAATAAAATAAACAATTAAGTTATGCATGCAACAAAAAATTCAAATACATATGTGAACAAGCACCCTCCTTCTCTTTATTTAGTGGCCCCCCCCCACTTCCATAAGGTTGCTGATTGCTGTTCAGTGTTTAAAAAGAATTAGGTCAAATATATATTAGCATAGAACCTAGTGGAGAGGAATCAAACCGTTGCTATATGATTTTTTTAATAAACCTACTCAAGGTCTGGTAAGCTGTCAGACGAAAACTTTCAACCAGGCTGGTACCTTCTGGAACACCACAGCAACACCTCTTTCGAAGACCTCAAAGCTGGCATGGTGTTCCTTCAAAGAAAGGTGACTTTTGTTCATTATTTACTTTAAGAATGTTGATAATGATATTTAGGTAAACCTAATATTAACTCACGTAATTTATTTACACAAGGTTGAAAGCCAAAAAGAAGGCCAGTTGAGCTTTTTAAAAGCTAACACTGGAGCAGTAATGGATCAGCTGGATCGCTTGGTGCTTCTCAAGAATATGTATGAAGAGGATCAAAGAAAAAGTGGCAAAGAGCCTCTGCCTAGTTTACAGACTGCCATAGAAGGTACTGGTTTTTGGAGGGTTTTCTGACTGGTGGAATATCACTAGATAGCGTTAGTAGGGGTAGGTACGTTTGATATTGGTGTTGTATTTGGAATTTGTTTGTGTATACATCAAAGATTTCAGTGAACATGATACGGAACAAACGCAGCCATCTTGCAAAACTTTACTTGTAGAAGGCCTCTGGGTTGGTTGCAGGTGTCTATGGGCGGTGGTGATCTCTTACCATCAGGAGACCCTCTTACTCGTTTGCCATCCAGTCAAATAAAAACAAAAAAAATTCACTTCTCATGCTCGTGAAGTTCTTGTTTATGCTGTATACAGGCGACATAAAATGACTCTTTATGCTCTAGTGCATAAAAAGTCATTGTCAATGTCAAATTTAATATCATGTCGTATCAGGAGATAAAAACGCTGGCAGAGAACCGAAAAGAGTGGCAACTACTCCACCGACAAGAGATGAGCTCTTAAATTAATGATGATGATGAGTGCATAAAATAAAATCTTCGTCTAATACCAACTCAAGACCAAGGTAGTCAGGTGTCAACAGCCACAAACAAAAAAGCTTCTATATATTTTTTTAATATTTTTAATTTATATAAAACTAAAAATCATCAAATAAATCAGTAAAATTAAAATAATGGAATTATTATAATAATGCATAAAAAATAAAAGATACATAGAAAGTGAATTATTGTTTCCACTGTTGCTATTTCATTTCCTCGCCATCGAAGTGAAAAGCAGAACGTAAAACGAGCATTAAACCCATTTTCCCCTCGACGCGTCTATCCACCCTCGCCGTACCGGCTCGGGTGGCTATATGAACGCCTCGGGTAAAATGGCTCGTTTTATGCTCTTGTTGTACAATCTACTATTGTGTTCGTGGCGTGTGCAGAGTCGATGGTGCTAGCGGACTCTCTTTTCGCGGAGATCCTGGCGCGCAAGGAGCACGCGGACCGCACGCGCGACGCGCTGCTGCTGCTCACGCGACACAAGTTCCTGTTCCAGCTGCCCGCCTCCATCGATAAGAACATCCGCAAGAAGGAGTACGACCTCGTCGTGAACGACTTCACCAGGGTCAACAACCTCTTCGGTAACACTGATGTTAAGGTACGGAGCTCGTGCTCTAACTCAAATACCTGCGCCAGACACTCGTCGACTATGTTCCGCCTGGAAACGTAGTGAGGCTACGTCTGCAACGCGTTATGCTACTAGTCATGCCCAGTGTACTCTGTCTCTCTCGTCATGACCGCCAGAAGAGTTGCGCGAGAGAGCAGCGTGTGAATGTTACATCACGGTAGGCGTTGAGCACAGCGAGATGCAATGTAGGAGCCAAAGTACGTGGCGCAGAAGGCAGGCTTCTTACGAGATGATTATGAATGAAATGATAACTTTTTTCATCGCCTATATTAGCCTAACATAATGTAAAGTCTTAATATTTAATTTTCAGCTGTTCCAAAAAATTCTTGCTGAAATTGACAAAAAAATTGCTGACCTAAAGGAGAACTTGTATACTAGAATGAATACGATGCCTATAAATGTTCAAGAACAAACAAAGTACATAAGGTAAAACATTGTACAGTTTTACTAAGTAGTCTTATTTATTTTTATTTTACACGCACACCGGGTTCTTTTTGCTTTCGTAATTTGACGGCTGGCGCTTTTTCTAGGTTGCTGATTAGCCTGAACTGGGAAGGAGACGCGGCATGGGTCGCGATCACCAGTCGGAAGGAGTATCTACTGAGCCTAATGAACAAAGTTAGAGATCACTTTAAACAGATTGAAGATCAGGAGAATTCAGGTTAACATATAATTTATGTTTACAGGTTATAAATATTACTACACCCGGAACTTCAACACTAAATTGCACTTTTCTGAGAGGAGACCTGTGCCCAGCAGTGGGACGTATATAGGCTGGGATGATGATGATGATGATGACGCCCCTGTTATGTTTAATAAGTTATAATACGGTATTTGACTATTTTGTATATGTTTTATAAATTAAAACTACACAATGCCTGTTATCGAATAGAAAAACAATTTTTAAGCTACCTTTACAAATAACAAAGTTATAAAGGTTTGATATTCAAGATTAGACAGAGAAAGACATACTGGCATGTGACGTCACACGCCAGTACCGCCATACTTGCTGCATAGAGAAAAGCGTTTGAGAAAGATACAGGTATATAGATTTTTCAAAAAATCACTATTATTCCAATTTTCAACCGATTTAAATTTTCTCTTCGCTAAACACTATCTGTATATCTATATTTTCATAATAATATCAAGATATGGCAAAATCAAGAGTTGTCAAATACCGTATTTTAAACCGCTCTATCTCAGAGCAGTGAAATGTCACAAGTGTCATAATAGGGGAGTATGGGACCAATTGGAACAAAATAAATATTATTTTTAGCTTTTTAGTTGTTTGGACGGTATAAATGGAAATGGCACATTTGAAAAACAATAAAATATACTAAACCCTTTTGAAAACACGAAATACCTTTGTTGCAATTGGGAATTTGATAACAAACAGCATTAATAAAGTTAGGATAGTTGGGGTATGTGGTACTTTAAAAATAAAACGAATGTTAAAAGTAAAAATGTTTTACTTATTTTAATCAAATTAAAGATGTCGCTTCTGCATTAACAAAAAACGCTTGTCCATATCATATATAACACAAATGGTTTCCCCTGTACAGAACTCACAGTAAGGTCAAGGAGCGCATTTCCGTCATACTTTTTGATAAGTTCACTTTGGCTGGTCATAACTAAGATGATATTTACTTTTTAATAAACCTGATCACTGTAATAGATTAAGCATTTATTTAACTATATACAGGTATTCATATGAAATTGCTAGTACTGCGGGTCATTTAAATATGTTTTTTTTTAAACATGTCAGTTGACGGATTTTCCCGTCGGTTTGGGGCTATTCCGACAGTACGATTTTTCTTGTATCGTGACGTATTACAAACATATACGTCAAGTGAACAAATACCGCTGAACTGTTACTCGAAACTGAACTGTAGCAACCTCAATTTAAGGTTTATTTTAGATTGTATTGGCAATTATATTTTTTCGGGGCAATTCCGGCCTATTTTTACAATCAGGAGTAGTAAACCTTTTAAAACAGATTCCCAAACCCTAGGGAAAATCCGTCAAATGACACGTTTTTTAAATAATGGGCTGTTTTTGTGCTCACCAGTTAGCGCCACTGTTGAGTAAGGTCCAGCCTTATGTTTGCAACAATATTTTTAATTTAAAATCGTATTAATGTTAATTTTCATATTATTACTTAATTAAGTCACATCAAAAAGGTTGGCAATATATGAAATAGGGAAATTCCGGCACATGACGGTTTTACCCGTTTCACAATTGACGGATTTGTCTACCTACTCGATCTTTTCGTTAATACCAATATTCAACCACCCATAGTTTCTCACCAACAGATTATAATTGAAAATTTATAAAACTACCAACAAGCATGCATATCGAACTATATAATAAACATACTTAGTAAGCGGTAAACTTACATTTTCTCATCGCACCGTCACGAAACACAACAGCACACTACACTCGCGTTCGAATTCGGAGCACAACTAAACTTTAAAAACGGTTTTTTTTCCATTCACTGGCTAGACAGCACCATCTGTTTTTGTCTGTGGGTATAAACTGTTCTCTCTGCTTTACCAATCGAGTCAGTAAACGTGTACTGTGGTTTGAATAGCCGCAAACGCCGTTAGACGGAAATGCCCCGCTGACGGATTTTGCCACCCTGACCTTATAGGTCTAAAAAATCATAATACCCGTTCGAATGTTATCAATATCATCTTCAAATATTAATTTTCGAGCCTTACAGTAAGTGAAATAATTGAAATGAAAGCTTAAAAACTTGAATAAGTTCTTGTAATTAGTAATTGTCTTTTTTTAAATATCAATTACTTTACTGGCAATAAATATCAATCTGTGCCAATTGCCCCCATGTTTTCCTATATGACGTCACTGCTCTGGGATAACGAGGTCTAGTATACGTAATTATTGGTACGATAAATTGCTCTTTTTATGGTTCCGGAGCCAAAATGGCAAAAACGGAACCCTTATAGTTTCGTCAAGTCCGTCTCTGTCTGTCCGTCCGTCCGTATGTCACAGGCATTTTACTCGAAAAATATGGAAAGGTAACGCTTAATAAATACTTTCATCGAAAATTGGTTTCCACATGATCGGATATACCGTTTTTGAGTTATTGCCGAAAAACTGCGCTTCTTAACAAAAGGACGTAAGTGCCGTGAAGATACGCTCTTTTTCTGGTAATAGATTTTAAGACTGTAGTAAGTGTGTTTATTGTGTTTTAACGCACATAATATTACTTGATTTTTTTCGTAATGGCTACGGAACCCTATCTTGGGCGTGTCCGACCGATACTAGCGGCAACTAGCGTGTCAGAGGAACCTTCATTATAATGTGCGATCAGGGAAGCGCAAGACTAAGGAGGGCGAGGGCGAGGGCGCGTGGAGCGCGACGCGCGCGGCGTGGTGCGGCGCGGCGTGCGGCGCGCTGGCCGCCGAGCTGAACGCGCTGTGGCCGCTGGCGCGCCGCTACTTCGCGGGCGAGCTTGCCGGCGAGCCCAACGCGCCGCAGCGACACGCCGACCTCAAGGTAACCGGCATTCTACTTGCGGTCGGGTAAATATTCAGCGTTTTTACGGCGTTTTTTTTCGTCAATTCTGTTTGACAAATATTATTGGGTGCGGCCTTCGAATAAATAATAATTCAGGAATTGTAACTGCGTTATTAAAATGGGAACTGTGTCCTAAGTGTGTCCTGCGCTAAGGTGCGCATGCACGTCATTAAATTTTGACTGACATTTATTTTATAAGCTGCTTAGTGAGCTCACATCAAATTTTCGAATTTTTGATTGTGATCAGAGACCGTATTGCCTAAAGTTTCAGACGCTCGCGATCGCAATTAAGAGACATCTGTCATTTGATTGCGATCGCGAGCGTCAGAAACGTTAGGCAATACGGCCTCAACTGTAAATTATCATGCTAACGTGTGTTATAAAGTGCAGCAGGAACAATGCAAAATTAAAATGTCCAGGGATCACTTTCCACTAGTAAGTAGCCGTAAAATTAGATTTTCTCAAACATGCTCGGAAATGTATGCGTTAATGTCACGAAATGGAGACATGAAGTTTCTCATTTATGGCTCTCTACATAACTTCTTGGCCTAGGCCATGAAGTATGAATATATCCAATTATTAAAATTTTTGCTCAAAAGTTTATGAACTCGAATGTACAATACCAAAGTGTCAACTACAGTGACATAGTATATGTACGAACTACACTTTTCTTTCCCCCAAGAAAGTTTCGTATAAGTTATTCCCGACCGATGAACGTAACCACTATGCTAAGGTTAAGAAACCGCCATTTTTAAGAAGAAGCGTCCGATGACGCCGGCATCTTATTTGTCGTTTTAAAGCGCGTGTCCTGATGTGCAGGAGATGATAATAGCGGCAGTAGAGGTCTTCGCGGCGCACATGCGCGCGTGCCTACTGACGGGCGGCGGCGGGGGCGGGAGCGGGGGCGGGGCCCCCGTGGACGCGGTGCGCGCGCGCCTGCTCGCCAACCTGCGCAGCTTGCGCGAGGCCTACGACTCACTGCTCAAGCTCGACCTGCCCTCTCAGGTACTTCTTAAAACACCAGCAGCGCTCGTGGTACAAGTGGTTTGTGTATACGACGAACGTCTTGACCGAGTAGCTGTTAATATATGAGATTCGAACTTACGTCGCTCGACATAAGTCGCCTGAATGTAAAAGCGGTCTAAGTTCCCACTGTAATATTCTACACCTTTCTCTTTAGACCGGGTACTGGAGGGAGTTCAGTATGCAAAATTTGAGGACTGCATTCTGTGAATAGTTTTGAACTCAGAAAAGCTTGTTAATTATGATTCTGAATGTTGCCCGGAGGTCCGATGGTACATTTTTTTATACCCCATCCCTTAAAACAAAAATAAATTAAATATAATTAAATAAATTAAATGGACTGATTTTGGAACCATTTTAATAATTATTTTCGTGATTATGTGGATGACATAGGTTGACGGTGTTGGTGTGTGCGCGATTGACATATACGGTGTTGTCTCCGCAGCCGCTGAGTATAGTGGAGAAGGTGATCTTTGAGTACCGCGTGCACGGCATGTCGGTGTTCCTGCAGCGGGCGCTGCGCCGCGTGAAGGCGCTGGCCGACCAGGAGACCTGGCGGATCGACCACTTCTCTGACTACGGCGCCATCACCAACCTCGTGAGTTACCATTTATAAGGCTTTTATAATTATAACCAAAGGTCGGAAAACGCGTGCTGTTTTAATTTCTAGAGTTCCGCACCTCGAAGCGGAACACTTGGGATCTCTTTATTGTTCATCAGTTCTGCCTGTCTGTCTGTCTATCTATCTGTCCGTCTGTTAAGATCCTTTTTCTCAGGTACGCGTATTAAGCTGAAATTTATATCAAATACTCAGGTCTCAGCAGACCTGATTCTCTTTTTGACTGGCGATCTTAAGACACCGCTGCAATTTACGTCAAAGTAAAATACTAAAAAAGAGCAAAAAATATTTTTTATAAGATACTTTAATCAGAGAATTCCCGCGACCCATTCCAATAGGTATCACCCGCGACCCAAATTTGAGTTGCGACCTGAGGTTAAGTAACGCTTACATCAACGTTTCGTCGTTCCAGCCGCACCTGCTAGAAAGCATCGTGAAGGAGGCGCTGAGCTCCATCGACAAGTGTGTGAGCGGGTGCGGGCGGCGCGAGGGCGGGCTGTGGGCGGCGGGCGGGGAGCCGGCGGCGGCGCAGCAGCGGCTCACGCAGCAGACGCTGCTGGCCTACGTCGCCGTGCTGCGGGACTTGGCGCTCAAACACGCCGACCAGGTGACCGCATACTGAACACATAATCTTCCCTCGCTTCTCTTCTCTCTTCTTAGCCATTTTATACCATGCTGGAGCAGGCCTCCTTCAGCTTGGGTGGAGACTCTTCTCTCTGTTCTGTGCTACTTTCATCAAGTTTGACCCGGCTACCCTTTTGATGTCATCCTTCCGCGCATCTGCGGTTGTCTTCTCACAATAGTGAACACATGATCAATCAGAGTAAAATCCAAAAATTGAAATGCTGGGATTAGGGACAACAAATTCGAAGCGGATTTTTGTTATGCACGGTTGGTGAATCCACGCGCGAATTTTTTTAAATACCAAAATTTCAATATGATTGCTAGACACGTTTTGGTAAGCGTCGGCAATCATACAGGACGCAGTTATATTTAAGTAGTTTCTAAAGTTTCTATCATATGACTGCGTTCCGTACATTTGGCAGCGCTTGACAAACGTGTGGAGCCAGCAGTAATCACCGTTAACGTGTGGTTGGTGGCAGGAGTTCAACAACACGAGCCTGTCGGTGGCGCTGGACCAGCGGCTGGAGGAGCCGGCGGCGGGCCCGGGCTGGCAGCAGCGGCTGCTCATCGCCGCCGCCAACGCGCAGTACACGCGCCGCGTCACGCTGCCCGCGCTCGCCCGCGCCTTCGAGAGGTGACCACCAGCCGGGTTCATACCGGCCACCATTTTCATTAGACAATTTAGGGAACTCTGATTTCAGTTTTAGAGTTCTCTTTCTGTATTTGTTCTTAGCCATGGCATCGGTTTAAGGGACAAGAAAATTAGTTTAAAGCTTAAAGGCATTAGTGATTGCACTGAAATTAACAATACCCGGCGATAAAGATCGCTCTTCGGAAAAAGACAATTGGCTGTTCACGACGATTTCCGAACACTGGCCACCGTCCATCGATCATCGTATTTAATACTGCACCTTTATTGATTAAATTAGTTTACGTCAAATTAATGACATGTAAACTTCGGATAATCTGTAGAGAGCTGTTCCAACTACTAGAAAAAGGATAGTTCATTCTTTTTCCTAAAGATGCCATCGAACAATTTAAAGTATATTGTGTATTTTCATCTAAATGCGTCCGTACTCTATTGCACCTTTGCAACGACTGACAAACGTCACATAAGTAGTTTGTAACAGACAACGCTCTTTGAAGCCGAAATTAGCAGAGTCTCTTTCGAAAGACCGATTTGCGATCTTTATGGCCAGTACTGTACGGGTAATTTTGGGGTTCATATCGACTCTCATAAATGTCGCAATTCATATTGTAATGTTTGTCATAATTTATTGTTTTTCATAACTCTTTTTTCTCTGAATCAAACAAACAAACCTAACCTTACCTTTAGATTTTTACGAGATAACCATTTAATAATTTGTAAAAAAATGGTTTTGACGGGAAAAAAATTATGAACAACAATAATTATGACAACCATTACATTATGTACTCGTAGTTACGGCCTGCCGAGCCCGTCGGTCGCCATCCAAGTGACGAAGGAGGCGCTGGCGGGCGTGGAGGCGAGCATCGCAGAGACGTACCTCGAGCACAAGGGCGACCCGGTGGTGGGCACCGTGGAGCCCAGCATGTTCCTGGGCCGGCACCGCGCCGCCGCCGCCGAGCGCGTGCGTGACGCGCGCCCCTACGTTTACGAAATTATCAATAACCTCATCGCCGTGCACGCCGAGGTAATATCAAAGTGACAGATATATGGTACATTGTTGTAAAGGCTGGAAAGTAAGCAATAGATGAGTGAGTTAGTTTAAAAGCTGACCCGAAGGGGAGGCCTTCGATAATACGAGTTCATCTATTGCACTTTTGGCCGAGACTAAACATTGTGCTTTTCACGACCACTGCGAGGAAATAAAATTCAAAGACTTTTTCTTTTGTGACATAATATTTTTTAAAACGAGTCCGTTCTTTGTGGCCAGTACCCAACAACATATTTAAAAAATAAATACCAGCCTTGAGCGTTTCGTACACGCCCAGGATAGCGTCCCGTTAGCCATTACGAAAAAATCAAATAATATTTTTCTAAGGATTTCGTATTGTGTACTGAATCTTCCAAGTTTAAGTATATTTTATACCTTAGGCTGCTATTTACTCTTAAACTACTAATAATTCTCAAGAAATCATAGCCGCTATAATTTTCCTTGTAAATTTGATATATTTACTAACATTCTGATTTTTTTCAAATTTTTCCTCCCAACAGTTTAGATTTTAAAGGGGGGGGGGGGGCTCGATTGCAATGAAAATTTGCTCTTTAAAGTTAAATAACCCTCCAATGGTTTTAAAATACCTATTCAACGATACGCCACAATATAGGGTTAGTCGAGAAAAAAAAAACACATACACGTAAAGACTTCTGTGGGAGGTGCCCTAAAAAATTTTTTTACTTTTTTTATAGTACCACTTTGTCGGCAAAAAAAAACATAAAAGTCATGAATTAATCATTCTCATTAGTCAATTTAATTTCACATGCAGCAGCAGCAGACGATTACTTTTGATTGGTCCGATTGGCGTTTCAGCACGCCGGGAATGAAATTCTGAAATATATTTTAAAAAATCGTATCGTACTATGAAATACGTATATTGATACGACCTGTTACCGTAATGTGTTACATTGTTGTCATGTTTTGCGACCCGTAAATGAGTCCGCTGTTATAAGTACATACATAGGCAGTTTTGTGTACTGGATTTAGGTTATTTAGGGCCACATTTTCGAGCAGTGTCGTGAAAATACATTCACTTTCGTAGCTCCATCCATTTGGGTGTAAAACCTGTGAGACAGACGACAGGCACTCGTGACAGCAATAGAGTGTTTCGACCACTCGGACACGGAAGCCTAAGGCTGCATTTTCCACCAGGATTCTGTTTGTCATATCCTCGCTCCACTGATGTTTCCACTACTGGAGCTGCGCTGAGCGAGGATAGGTAAATGAAGGGGTGACACTCTTTCCCGGCCCGGATAATACTGACACTGAAATACCGACCCTGTTTTTCGTGTACACGCCCATAGAAGCTCATGTTAGTTTATATGGGCGTGTACAGTACAAGTCACCATCACCAATATGTGACAAACAAAGCGTGCATAAATATCTGATACAATTCTATTTCTAGGGCCGGTAGGACGTGTCAGATACGCTGTGGCAGATATTAATGCAGGTGACTGTACACAAAAAACATGTTTCGGTAGTTCCATGACGGTATTATCCGGGCCGGGAAAGAGTGTCATCCAAATGAAGCATTTCTAGTGGTTGATGACAAACAAATTCCTCAGATCGCATCTTCCGTGAAAAAGCTTGTAGTATAATAGGATCGTGTCGGCAGGTGGACAGCGTGTGCGGCGCGTCATCGGGGCGCTACGTGCGCGACATCTGCGAGACGGTGTGCGAGGAGCTGGCGCGGCTGGCGGGCGGCGCGTCCGCGCCCGCGCCCGCGCCGCCGCTCGCCTTCCAGGCGCGCCTCGAGTACACGCTGCTGCTCTCCGCGTGCCGACACCACCTCACCAGGAAGGCCGAGTCAGTATTTATTATTATTATTACTAGTGTTTACCCGCGGCTTCGCATGCGTCCATCAACCAACACTTGTATTGAAATTCCGTCATTAACTAAATTCCCATGGGAATTCCTAAAAAATATATCTTGGATTTTATTAACGTTGTATCTTTATAGGTATACACCCAGTGGTTTAAATTTTGAGATTTCTATTTCTATTTTCTATTCCAGACGTCCAGCTATCTACATACCAAATTTCATCCAACTCCATGCAGCCGTTTTAGCGTGAAAGAGTAACAAACATACACAAACACACGCTCAGCCAACCTCTCAAACTTTCGCATTCATAATATTAGTAGGATTATAGTTAGTCTATTCTGTCCCACTGCTGAGCAAAGCCCCTCTCCCGTTACTTCCACTGATTTCTGTCTACTACATACAACATACAAAGGCCAGTCCTTCAAGAAGTAGTCCAGTTCATCCCGCCATCGCCGTCTAGGTCTGCCGGGTCACCTTTTCGAGTTGGTCGGCGTCCATCCATTATGCTATTACCCTAGCTTCAATCAGGGACGCTACGGGCAGACAGCATTCCAATCGCAACGTAACCGCAATACACTTTCCATTGCAGTCGGCAAAACTGCACACTTTTAAGAAATGACCAAAGGAACACAGCCAAGTTAAACCCTATCATCGAGTTGTTTTTCTTTATCTCTAACAGCCCTTCTTATTCACGACACAAATAGAATTAGTTTTATGTGAATTTTCAGGAACTACCTTAAGGAAGCATTAGCTGGGATCCCAAAATTGGAATCGGAAGAAGATGAAAAGTAAGTAATGACTTTTTCTTATAATTTTCGTAATAAGTAATAACTGGACGGAGCACCAGATATTTGAGTCGTGGCGCATATGAAGTCTGATTTTTCTGATGGATCAGGTTGAATAGGATAAGCTGCTGCTTGCAGTCCTTATTTAGGGGCTGTTTCACCATCCATTGATTAGTGTTAACTGACGGTTAAACGTGATGCCGTCTCTATTTGTTTTGTTCGAATAGATGGAGACGGCATCACATTTAACCGTCAGTTAAAACTAATCAATGGATGGTGAAACAGCCCCAATGTATTGATTAAAATAAATTACTTTGCTCACCCGCGACCTTGCGATAGCTATGCAACTCTTCCACCTTCATAGTGTAAGGTAAGAACACACAAACCCAACTTTTACCGCTACCTTACAACACTGACGTCTTTCGAACTCAACCAGAGCTCATTGTTTTCCACCGTTACAGCTTCGCCCTGACTTTGGAGGTAGTGCCTGGCGAGCTGGCGCAACCGCTTCCACGTTCATCATGTTACTAGCTGTTAGACTTATTAACCCTGTTTCAACACTCATTGATTAACTTTATGTGAGAGATATCTGTGATGCCGTCTCTGTTTGATTTGTCCCAATAAACAGAGACATCACATTAATTTGTCACATAAAATTTAACAATGGGTGGTTAAGCAAGTATTAAGTATTTAAGCTCTAAATCTTACCCAACTATTATCTGTTGCATTGGCTCAATTTTGTGTGGATGGTTCCTCTATATTGTAAATATTCGCGACCTAACCAGTTTACGATGGTTGCAGACTGCTGGAGAGCCGGGTCGCGGAGTTCAACAAACGGATGCAGCTGCAGCTCACAAGCCTCAGCTGCGACGTGGAGACCATTTAGCACGCCAGTGCCGCCAGCCGCCACCATGTACATCAAGCTTTAAATGGTTATAATAATCGTAAGCATAATCACATAAACAATACTATTTAAGAATGAAAATATTTAATTTAAGTTTTATTATAATAATGTATAGAAGTATAAATAAACACTTTGGTAAATTATAAATAATCCGTTCTTCATTCGTCCTGTTGCATTTTGATGTAACTCTGAAAAAAAAGACACGTCGTTTACCAGGAGGGACGTAAGCTACGGCTTTAGAAAGTAACCGTTGATTGTAGACAAAACCGAATAGAGAATCCGTAACCTCTCGTATGCGGAAACTAATAAAAGTACTGCATTCTAGTCTCATCTGCTTTAAAAGCACAAATTGGGATGTCCCAATTTTTGACAACATATAATAAATCGAAAACCATTCGGAGAAATAGGCTTTGTGAAGCGTTTTCAGAAATCAGATTCCAAAAATGTGATAAACTGAATTAAATAAACAAAATTTAAGTGATGACCCTCATTTGACCCCTGCAGTGTCTCGTCACAAAGGCAGTTATAAAGCAGGTCTACACTCTTAAGCAAATTGACAGTTTGAACATTTGCATTTGCTATTATTAGCAAAGAGTGACAAAGATAGAACTTTAATCACATGATGCGCACCCGGCTTTAAACAGTTGTCAATTATCGTAAAGTCCGAAATGTATACGAGGATTTCCAATGTATTTATACAAATTAAATTATTAAATTACTACGTTACAAGTAAATACAAAAGAATTTAAATATCAGATTTTAATAAAAGATATCTATTTATTATCACACCATTAAACAAACATAGGAATTATCGAAGCTAAAAGAAGATAAATAAATAAAACTATTTGTCATGGTTCATTTAGGACCCTAAGGCGTGCTTGAATTATTGTCAAATTGTACAGATTATGTTATGTACGACCTGAATTTTTAAAGGCAATGGAACGTGGCTGTCTCACTGTGACGTCATCCAGCGAATTTCGTAAACAAAATATAAAGAATTAAATACTCATCCAAATTCAAAATCAATGAAAATGGTATCTTAAAATATCCTATTCTTTCCAAAAATAAAATAAAAACTAGTTATTTTTTTTGGTGCATCCCAATTCTGCTGATTTTAATAAAAATACATAAATATAGCCTTAATTTGACGCGGATCGGCGTCTAAGCATACCAGAGGTTAACACATGGAAATTTCGAAAAAGTACTTTTATACATGAAAAATTTCAGTCTTCTGGGTCCGAGGGTTTATTAGTCTGGGCGTGATTCTGTATTAGCAGATCCTTTTTATACCTATACAAATATGTTTTTTTTTCATATTGAATATTGTGTATAGATAAAGTGAGAAAAGTTTTTCCATGTCAGAGTATTCATGGCATTGACATATGATTGATTTTACCTTGGCCTGTGTAAAAACTACACTAAATCTATACCCAATTCAAAACTCGTGAAAATTTAAGGACGATCCAAAATTTAACACTTGCACTAGTTAAAATTTGATCTTGTATATTCTGTCAATAATGGGGTTAATTTGGAATACTTGGAATACTTCAAGCCATCGAAAAAAACAAAAATGCAAAGTGCAAAATATTGGTCATGTACCTCTTTGGCCATATTGTGCAACAACGGTGCCATGACTGCGCCCGTCTCTGCCACCATCTTGCTGAAGTATCCCTTCCTGTTCTGCAGCAACAGATGGGGATGGTCAAACTCCATCAGCCGTCCGGCGTCGAGGACTAGAATCTAAGAACCATAAAAAACACTGAAATTTGTCTACAGAGGCCCAGGAATCAAATACCCTGACTATACTTACTACACATCACAAGCTAACAAGCTTTCACTTATACAAGTTTTTAACTAAAAGACAGTAGGTGTACCATCAGCCAAATATGTGGTCTACCACCCTAAAGTTGATAATCGTTTGCATTTTAAATACAAAACAATAATGCCAATAGACGTGTCTGTCAACTTAAGTTCGACTTTAGCGACATATTCATTTGATAGGAACTTGTTTAAAAATTGACAGACCACTTATTTGGCTGATGGTACATTATTATTGCATGGTCAAGCCGTGGTATCAATCAAAGATAACATAACCACTACGTGAGGCGGGACTCCCATACTGGCGAATGGAATCGAGTTTGCTTAGCAAACCATTACCAACATGTACGCCAAAGATCCGTCAAACGTCAAAGAAAAATAATACCAACATAACTTGCTCGTTTGCCATCCAGTCGAATAAAATAAAATAAAATAACAGACTAAAATAGTGTAGCATGCTTAACGCTTGCGTCTTTTTATCGATATCGATAAAAGGTGAGGGTTGAAATATAGGCTCAGATCAACAATTTTTGTAATCAAAATTAGGTTAAGATTGAGTCCACAATTAAGTCGTATGTTATAGTGGATCTTTTCTTTCAATGCACTAATATGTTTGTACTTAAATGTGGACCCAAAATAAAATACAGATTTTCTGTTTATTTCATATATTTTTTTGACGGTATTGCAGACTTTTTAAGTCGTTTTTTTTTTCTTATTGAAAGCTCTGTTTTCAAAGTGATCTTCACTTATGTATTTTAATTCATGTAATTTTTCTATGGGAACATACACCAAATCTTCTTTTCCCACTAGTTTGACCCACTGTCTGTATCTGAAAACATTTTATCGTTAAAACAGATGTGTACATATTTTTAATATTTACGGTTAAAACCTTATATAATCACTAAACTCAAATAAAATTGAGATAATTTATATAGGGTGTGTGTGTCTTGTCTACCCATGATCATGATATATGCAACTGCGTCGAAATACCGGAAGCTTGAAAATACCAATAACTATTGTCATATTGCGTTCAAGTTGTCACTAAATTCCGCTTCTTTCTTCTTTATCTTAAGTAATTATTTGCACTGATAAACAAATAAGCCTGCAGTTATCGATAGTTATAGTAAATCCCTTGTCGACAATGACAAGGATATGAAATATCTATTTTCCTTTGTTTATTTAGCTTGCTGCTCCAAAATATGGCTAAAATTATCTAAGGCAATACTTACCGGTTCTCGTCCAAGGGAAATTTTGCCATAAAAATCCTTTTTTCGTGATTATGTCGACTGGTTCGATTTCCACAAATATCACATGTTATAATCCGTCTTTGCGGTGCCATTTTCACAAAACATGTTTACGTCAGTCACGTGTCACTACTTTAGAAAACAATTAAAACTAAATTAAATAGAAATCTAAAGAAAATAACAGAAATCAACGAGAAAGTATGCGAGCCGTAATCACAGGCTCTGACGTTTTAGTTTAGTATTATGGTACTGGTTTGCCATGCAAAGTCCATACAAAAGTTTTTTTGTTCCTAGTTGCGCGAGTCTGGTATCAATGAGGGTTTTCACTTAGGTGAAATATCGCTAGATGGCGTGATTGACTTGATTGACTCATTTAGTTATTTAACAAATCAAGAGCAAACGTCAAATATCAAACGGACCTCACCATACTAGCGCCATCTAGCGATATTTCGCCTCTGTGAAAACCCTCATGTAAAAAATACAAAAAAACTCGGGTGGCCTCAGAAACAAGAGTAAGAGAACCCTAGCAATTTCTGTTGAGTCTTAAATCTTTAAAGACGTCTTGGTTGTTTTTTTGAGTAAAACGAAACGGTGCATCAGGCGTCCCCGCACCATGCTAGAATGAAAGCACTGTAGTTGTGTGATCCCTAGGGAGCACGCGGGCACCTTATCGGAGTCGATGACTGTGTTGAGCCGGTGCGCGATAGTGAGCACGGTGCAGGCGGCGAAGTGTCCGCGGATGGCGGCCTGGATGAGCGCGTCCGTGCGCGCGTCCACATTGGCCGTGGCCTCGTCCAGCAGCAGCAGCCGGTCGCGGCGCACGATGGCGCGCGCCAGGCACACCAGCTGCCGCGACCCCACGCTGAAGTTACTGCCGCCTTCTGCTACCTCTTTGTACAGGGCGGCTGCAGCGCAAACCAAAATGTGTTGCGAGAAATGTGTTTTTCATGAACCAATAGAAACGCTTCGTTTACCTATCTTCGCACAGCACATCTCTGGTGGAAACAGCTGAGCGGAGCGAGGCGAGGTAAATGATGCGTTTCTATTGTTTCATGAAAAACACATTTCTCGCAACACATCCTCGCACATCTCTGGTGGCAACGCGTCCTAAGCTCGGTCACACGTTACTCGTTTATAATACAAACTAGACTTTACTCGCGCCTTTGTATGCGGATTCCATTAGATCCCGATCCCATGGGAATATTATCAATAGTAGCCTATGTGTCATTTCAGACGTCCATATCTTCACAGCAAATATTCTCTCTACCTACATAACAAATTTCATCCAAATCCGTCCATCCATTTTAACGTAATCTAGTAACAAACACACACACACACACACACACACACACACACATAATATTAGTAGGTATTAGGCTACTTTATAATATTAGTAGGAAGTAGGATATTCACGCTCCATTTTTTTTTCTTTTTTTTAAACAGCTGGCAAACGAGCAGGCGTGTCACCCGATGGTAAGTGATCACCGCCACCCATGTACACATATAGTATTATTAGGACTGCGGGTGCGGTACCCAAATCACAGCTAGATGGAAAAACTCCAGCAATGGACTCATTCCATAAAACTGTACTAGATCTCGTATAGTTAAGTACAGTAAGAAACTTGTCTTCAGACAGTCCGCTTCTGATGTACGATTGTACTCATGAAATAAATTTGCTGAAAAGCCCGTCTGCGTGCACTAAGCACCATATATTGTTCTACACTCCCTACTCTATCGGAAATTCGTATGAGTTCTCGGGAGACGGCGCCTCCCGGCAAGGCGTAAGATTTTTTATGAATCAAACCAATTTTTTTTAAACCTAACACAAAACCGTTCATTTATCAGATCTGTACGTACCAGTGCCCTCGTCTTCAGATCTATACGTACCAGTGCCCTCGTCTTCAGATCTGTACGTACCAGTGCCCTCGTCTTCAGATCTGTACGTACCTGTGCCCTCGTCTTCAGATCTATACGTACCAGTGCCCTCGTCTTCAGATCTGTACGTACCAGTGCCCTCGTCTTCAGATCTTTACGTACCAGTGCCCTCGTCTTCAGATCTATACGTACCAGAGCCCTCGTCTTCCGATCTGTACGTACCAGTGCCCTCGTCTTCAGATCTATACGTACCAGTGCCCTCGTCTTCAGATCTATACGTACCAGTGCCCTCGTCTTCAGATCTATACGTACCAGTGCCCTCGTCTTCAGATCTATACGTACCAGTGCCCTCGTCTTCAGATCTATACGTACCAGTGCCCTCGTCTTCAGATCTATACGTACCAGTGCCCTCGTCTTCAGATCTATACGTACCAGTGCCCTCGTCTTCAGATCTCAGCTCGACATTGTCTAAAGCGGTCAATAAAACCTCGTCAGCGAATTCATCAAATGGATCTAAGTTTTTCCGCATAGTGCCACTAAATAAAACTGGTTCCTAAAATAGAAATGTCTTTACACTTTAACAATTAACTGAAAATATGTATTGCGACTAAGCAACAAATGCTCATAATAAATCTTAGCCGCGATTCGTCAAAGGTTTGGTGGATTTACCTAACGTTTGATGAAATTGAAACGTTTATGTCAAGTTGTGGAACAAAACAATTTGGCTCATAATTACGATCTGTGAAAAATAATACAATAATGTAGCAGATATACTTGTGGTATTATTGATATCTTCTCTCTTAAGTCATGCAAACCAATAGTAGAAATATCTAATCCATCGATCAAAATCGTGCCTTCCAAGTATGCTAGTCTGAATAACGCCTGTATTATGGACGATTTTCCTGCTCCGGTCCTTCCGACGATGCCAATCTAAAATAACAATACCAACACTGTAATGGTATAAATCGTAAAGATACCACAATATAATAATCAAATTGTACTTTTTCTCGAGGTTGTACGTTGAACTGGAGTCTATGCAGCACATAGTGTCCGTCCGGGGAGTACTTCAAACTAAGATTGTCGAAGTCAATTCTGCCCTCTGAAGGCCAGTCAGGGAGTGGTCTATTTTCCGGCGTCTGAAAATGGAATTCACACAAAGCGATTGGAAAATAGGTCACTGACGTGGACCGTAAAGCAGAAGGCTACATTTTAGCAGTTTATCTGATTAATATAGACGTTATTATTATTAGTTATTACGGATCTTAAAGCAGGTTCCTGCGGAAGTTTCGTATATTCCAGAACCCTCTCAACACTCGTCATCTGGTTTTCCATCTCCGCTGACTGACGCATGCCCCATTGGAATATTCCTGTTAAGGATATCGACTGGGTGATCGCCAATCCAACGCTGCTCGCGTCCATATCTGGGTAAGATATGTGTCATTCAGATATTAAAAATGTTTAAATATGTATTGTATTTACTGGAAGTAGAACATGAACCCAGGTCAACTTCATATACCTAACCAACAAAAAGTTGAAAAACCACCGACTTTGACACTTCAAAAGTCAATATCTCAAAAACGGCTAAACTGATTTTGATGAAACATGTCTAAGAACCATCGCTAGAAAATCTGATTTCAAATTAAAAAAAACCGCATTCAAATCGGTCCACCTGTTTAAGAGCTACGGTGCCACAGAGTCTGTGGCACAGACACACTTAGTGGTCCAACTTATATATAACACCCCTCTTTTTGCGTCGGGGTTAATAAAACTGGTAGCGGTCAGTGCAACTGACGCCAAAGCCACATCATAACATCACGCCTGCAATCCTTTAAAAAACTAAAAAGCCAAAAAAAAGTAAAAAGGCGTCTCGCGGAAAAGCGTATTATACCTTCGAAGATGATTTATCAATAGTACAATTATTGTACTGACCGGTCTTCATTAAGCAACCGAAGGTGACACAAACGATGAAGAGCAGGCATATGAGGTCGAGGAAGTAGCCGAAAGCGCGGCTGCAGGTGATGAAGAGGTACCAGGCGGCGCTGTGCAGGTCCTGGTGGCGGTCGAACTCTGCCGCGAGCAGCGCCTCGGCGCCGAACGCGCGCACCGTCGCCGCGCCCTGCACCGTCGCCGTCAGGTGCCCGAACACGGGGCTGCGGGCTGCCACAAACTATTCATACCGACTTTCATGGACATCCCGATATCTCAACCTCAACAGCTGAGATTAAACACGTGGAATTTTTCACGGAAGACCGAGCTATAATTTTTGGGAATACCGATGGAATTTTTGTAAATTCTTGAGGAAATTCAATAAAACTTGGGGTTTACAACAGTCAGATTACGTATTATAATATATTGTCAAGCAAACTGTTAGTAATGTTGCTGCTAATGTTAAGGCAGCGTTTCCACCAAAGATGTGCGGGGATGTGTTGCGAGCGCACCACATCTCTAGTGGAAACAGCAGAGCGGAGCGAGGCGAGGTAAATTATCGCAATTTATCCTCGCACATCTCTGGTGGAAACGGAGCCTAAGACTTCCCTCTCAGTCTCAGTTGAATGATCAAAATGTAGAGCACTGAAAAATACAAATATCTTGTGGGTAGATATTTCAAATACTGAGACCAAAGGGAAGACGATGGTACTTAGTTACAATAGAGAATTCACACTCAGTAAACAATAGCCTACAGATCTAATTTTATCCAAATCAGCTATATGAAATAACCTTTTTATTCGAATTTATTTGGGTTATTTCGCATAATATTAATTGTCCTATTATGAATTCGCATAACAGATTTGGCATAACATAATTCTGCATAACAGCGAACTTGCATAATTTATACAGAAGCATAACTCTTATTTAGCATAATAATGAATCCGCATAATTTAGGCAATTCATTTACCTATTTTTTTTACCCCTGACGCAAAAAGAGTGGTGTTAAAAGTTTGACCGCTATGTGTGTCTGTATGTCTGTCTGTCTGTGTGTGTGTCTGTCTATGTCACCGTAGCTCTTAAACGGGTGAACCGATTAGAATGCGGTTTTTTTAATATTTGAAAGCAGGGTTTCTAGCGATGGTTCTTAGATATGAAATCGGTTCAGCCGTTTTTGAAATATTGAACTTTGAAGTGACAATATCGGGGTTTCCAATTTTTTGTTGGTTAGGTTATAAATATAATTACACGTACAATAACCATGAAATTAATAAAACTACCTACCTATCCTAAACTTAAAATGCTTACATAAAATTACATTATTAACTATAACTTTAACTGTTATACAATGAATTTGCATAAGTTTACCAAGCGAGTGAATGAATTAGCTTGTTCAGGGCAAAATCGACTCTGTTAGGTTAGGTTCAGAAGGCTAAGACAGCAGCGAAACATAGCGTAGCTCTCGCCTTAGCCTTCGAAGTTAGGTATTTTTTAACCGACTTCAAAAAAGGAGGAGGTTCTATGTTCCAATGTTTGTATTTTTTTTATGTATGTTCACCGATTACTCAGTCAATTGTGGACCGATTTTCAAAATTGTTCTTTTAATCGAAAGGGTAGGTATTCTTCTGAGGTTGTCCCATTGTCACCAAGTCAAGATCTGATGATGGGATCCTAGAGAAATCGAGGGCAAACCTCAAATTTTATAGGCACACCTATGACGATTTTGGCATTTTTAGCATTAAGATTAGATTTACATTCAGAAAGTATCATTTGGTAACCTGGACTTGATGAAGAAGACCGTGATGACCAATGGAACTCATCAAAGCTAAGTAATGCTCGCAAGTCTATAAACGATCATGATTAATATACCTAGATTATAGAAGCTTTAAGTTAATGATTCTTTCGAACTGATCTGATGCTGAAGCCAGAAGTTAGGCAACGGAACTCTGTTATAAAACAAACCAACTAAGTCGTGTTTCGGATTAATGGAATCGTTGTGAGATGTACTTTGGCCACGAATCACTAAAAAGTGAGAAATAAAGACAATTTTCAACAAAAAGTAAAACCGGCATAAAAATAACAAAAAATGGAACGAACTACAAAACCCTTGTTCCATTTTTTGTTATTTTTTTTATTTTTTGGAGTCCGTTTTACTTTTTGTTAAAAAAATTCTTTTTTATAATTCAGATAGTAGTTCACTTCTCAGATCTAATTGAGTAAAAGAATAATCATTTTACTTTTAGTTATAGTTTTTCACTTTCATTCAAATAATCATTTTGTA
>NC_133472.1:17740495-17777995 GCF_025370935.1 Choristoneura fumiferana
GTGATTCTGTATTAGCAGATCCTTTTTATACCTATACAAATATGTTTTTTTTCATATTGAATATTGTGTATAGATAAAGTGAGAAAAGTTTTTCCATGTCAGAGTATTCATGGCATTGACATATGATTGATTTTACCTTGGCCTGTGTAAAAACTACACTAAATCTATACCCAATTCAAAACTCGTGAAAATTTAAGGACGATCCGAAATTTAACACTTGCACTAGTTAAAATTTGATCTTGTATATTCTGTCAATAATGGGGTTAATTTGGAATACTTGGAATACTTCAAGCCATCGAAAAAAACAAAAATGCAAAGTGCAAAATATTGGTCATGTACCTCTTTGGCCATATTGTGCAACAACGGTGCCATGACTGCGCCCGTCTCTGCCACCATCTTGCTGAAGTATCCCTTCCTGTTCTGCAGCAACAGATGGGATGGTCAAACTCCATCAGCCGTCCGGCGTCGAGGACTAGAATCTAAGAACCATAAAAAACACTGAAATTTGTCTACAGAGGCCCAGGAATCAAATACCCTGACTATACTTACTACACATCACAAGCTAACAAGCTTTCACTTATACAAGTTTTTAACTAAAAGACAGTAGGTGTACCATCAGCCAAATATGTGGTCTACCACCCTAAAGTTGATAATCGTTTGCATTTTAAATACAAAACAATAATGCCAATAGACGTGTCTGTCAACTTAAGTTCGACTTTAGCGACATATTCATTTGATAGGAACTTGTTTAAAAATTGACAGACCACTTATTTGGCTGATGGTACATTATTATTGCATGGTCAAGCCGTGTATCAATCAAAGATAACATAACCACTACGTGAGGCGGGACTCCCATACTGGCGAATGGAATCGAGTTTGCTTAGCAAACCATTACCAACATGTACGCCAAAGATCCGTCAAACGTCAAAGAAAAATAATACCAACATAACTTGCTCGTTTGCCATCCAGTCGAATAAAATAAAATAAAATAACAGACTAAAATAGTGTAGCATGCTTAACGCTTGCGTCTTTTTATCGATATCGATAAAAGGTGAGGGTTGAAATATAGGCTCAGATCAACAATTTTTGTAATCAAAATTAGGTTAAGATTGAGTCCACAATTAAGTCGTATGTTATAGTGGATCTTTTCTTTCAATGCACTTGTATGTTTGTACTTAAATGTGGACCCAAAATAAAATACAGATTTTCTGTTTATTTCATATATTTTTTTGATGGTATTGCAGACTTTTAAGTCGTTTTTTTTTTCTTATTGAAAGCTCTGTTTTCAAAGTGATCTTCACTTATGTATTTTAATTCATGTAATTTTTCTATGGGAACATACACCAAATCTTCTTTTCCCACTAGTTTGACCCACTGTCTGTATCTGAAAACATTTTATCGTTAAAACAGATGTGTACATATTTTTAATATTTACGGTTAAAACCTTATATAATCACTAAACTCAAAAAAAGTTGAGATAATTTATATAGGGTGTGTGTCTTGTCTACCCATGATCATGATATATGCAACTGCGTCGAAATACCGGAAGCTTGAAAATACCAATAACTATTGTCATATTGCGTTCAAGTTGTCACTAAATTCCGCTTCTTTCTTCTTTATCTTAAGTAATTATTTGCACTGATAAACAAATAAGCCTGCAGTTATCGATAGTTATAGTAAATCCCTTGTCGACAATGACAAGGATATGAAATATCTATTTTCCTTTGTTTATTTAGCTTGCTGCTCCAAAATATGGCTAAAATTATCTAAGGCAATACTTACCGGTTCTCGTCCAAGGGAAATTTTGCCATAAAAATCCTTTTTTCGTGATTATGTCGACTGGTTCGATTTCCACAAATATCACATGTTATAATCCGTCTTTGCGGTGCCATTTTCACAAAACATGTTTACGTCAGTCACGTGTCACTACTTTAGAAAACAATTAAAACTAAATTAAATAGAAATCTAAAGAAAATAACAGAAATCAACGAGAAAGTATGCGAGCCGTAATCACAGGCTCTGACGTTTTAGTTTAGTATTATGGTACTGGTTTGCCATGCAAAGTCCATACAAAAGTTTTTTTGTTCCTAGTTGCGCGAGTCTGGTATCAATGAGGGTTTTCACTTAGGTGAAATATCGCTAGATGGCGTGATTGACTTGATTGACTCATTTAGTTATTTAACAAATCAAGAGCAAACGTCAAATATCAAACGGACCTCACCATACTAGCGCCATCTAGCGATATTTCGCCTCTGTGAAAACCCTCATGTAAAAAATACAAAAAAACTCGGGTGGCCTCAGAAACAAGAGTAAGAGAACCCTAGCAATTTCTGTTGAGTCTTAAATCTTTAAAGACGTCTTGGTTGTTTTTTGAGTAAAACGAAACGGTGCATCAGGCGTCCCCGCACCATGCTAGAATGAAAGCACTGTAGTTGTGTGATCCCTAGGGAGCACGCGGGCACCTTATCGGAGTCGATGACTGTGTTGAGCCGGTGCGCGATAGTGAGCACGGTGCAGGCGGCGAAGTGTCCGCGGATGGCGGCCTGGATGAGCGCGTCCGTGCGCGCGTCCACATTGGCCGTGGCCTCGTCCAGCAGCAGCAGCCGGTCGCGGCGCACGATGGCGCGCGCCAGGCACACCAGCTGCCGCGACCCCACGCTGAAGTTACTGCCGCCTTCTGCTACCTCTTTGTACAGGGCGGCTGCAGCGCAAACCAAAATGTGTTGCGAGAAATGTGTTTTTCATGAACCAATAGAAACGCTTCGTTTACCTATCTTCGCACAGCACATCTCTGGTGGAAACAGCTGAGCGGAGCGAGGCGAGGTAAATGATGCGTTTCTATTGTTTCATGAAAAACACATTTCTCGCAACACATCCTCGCACATCTCTGGTGGCAACGCGTCCTAAGCTCGGTCACACGTTACTCGTTTATAATACAAACTAGACTTTACTCGCGCCTTTGTATGCGGATTCCATTAGATCCCGATCCCATGGGAATATTATCAATAGTAGCCTATGTGTCATTTCAGACGTCCATATCTTCACAGCAAATATTCTCTCTACCTACATAACAAATTTCATCCAAATCCGTCCATCCATTTTAACGTAATCTAGTAACAAACACACACACACACACACACACACACATAATATTAGTAGGTATTAGGCTACTTTATAATATTAGTAGGAAGTAGGATATTCACGCTCCATTTTTTTTTCTTTTTTTTTAAACAGCTGGCAAACGAGCAGGCGTGTCACCCGATGGTAAGTGATCACCGCCACCCATGTACACATATAGTATTATTAGGACTGCGGGTGCGGTACCCAAATCACAGCTAGATGGAAAAACTCCAGCAATGGACTCATTCCATAAAACTGTACTAGATCTCGTATAGTTAAGTACAGTAAGAAACTTGTCTTCAGACAGTCCGCTTCTGATGTACGATTGTACTCATGAAATAAATTTGCTGAAAAGCCCGTCTGCGTGCACTAAGCACCATATATTGTTCTACACTCCCTACTCTATCGGAAATTCGTATGAGTTCTCGGGAGACGGCGCCTCCCGGCAAGGCGTAAGATTTTTTATGAATCAAACCAATTTTTTTTAAACCTAACACAAAACCGTTCATTTATCAGATCTGTACGTACCAGTGCCCTCGTCTTCAGATCTATACGTACCAGTGCCCTCGTCTTCAGATCTGTACGTACCAGTGCCCTCGTCTTCAGATCTGTACGTACCTGTGCCCTCGTCTTCAGATCTATACGTACCAGTGCCCTCGTCTTCAGATCTGTACGTACCAGTGCCCTCGTCTTCAGATCTTTACGTACCAGTGCCCTCGTCTTCAGATCTATACGTACCAGAGCCCTCGTCTTCCGATCTGTACGTACCAGTGCCCTCGTCTTCAGATCTATACGTACCAGTGCCCTCGTCTTCAGATCTATACGTACCAGTGCCCTCGTCTTCAGATCTATACGTACCAGTGCCCTCGTCTTCAGATCTCAGCTCGACATTGTCTAAAGCGGTCAATAAAACCTCGTCAGCGAATCATCAAATGGATCTAAGTTTTTCCGCATAGTGCCACTAAATAAAACTGGTTCCTAAATAGAAATGTCTTTACACTTTAACAATTAACTGAAAATATGTATTGCGACTAAGCAACAAATGCTCATAATAAATCTTAGCCGCGATTCGTCAAAGGTTTGGTGGATTTACCTAACGTTTGATGAAATTGAAACTAAGATTGGTTTTTTGGAATCTTTTTGTATTTTTATTTCAATTCCAAATTTTTACTTTTACGGTCATCCCGTAAAACGAAATTGAAAATACAAACTGAAATATAGATGCACAGAAAAATAAGACCATCAGTGCGGATCGAACCCAGGTCCTCGGTATCCGTACCGCGTGCTATAACCGCTACACCACTGATGGTCAACGGTACCGACACGAATTTCCCTATGCACCTCATATCTCAGCTTGTGTTTCTTACTTAGTCACTGAAATTGAAACGTCTATGTCAAGTTGTGGAACAAATCAAATTAGCGCATAATTACGATCTGTGAAAAATAATACAATAATCTAGCAGATTTACTTGTGGTATTATTGATATCTTCTCTCTTAAGTCATGCAACCCAATAGTAGAAATATCTAATCCATCGATCAAAATCGTGCCTTCCAAGTATGCTAGTCTGAATAACGCCTGTATTATGGACGATTTTCCTGCTCCAGTCCTTCCGACGATGCCAATCTAAAATAACAATACCAACACTGTAATGGTATAAATCTTAAAGATACCACAATATAATAATCAAATTGTACTTTTTCTCGAGGTTGTACGTTGAACTGGAGTCTATGCAGCACATAGTGTCCGTCCGGGGAGTACTTCAAACTAAGATTGTCGAAGTCAATTCTGCCCTCTGAAGGCCAGTCAGGGAGTGGTCTATTTTCCGGCGTCTGAAAATGGAATTCACACAAAGTGATTGAAAAATAGGTCACTAACGTGGACCGAAAAGCAGAAAGCTACATTTTAGCAAGTTTATCTGATTAATATAGACGTTATTATTATTAGTTATTACGGATCTTAAAGCAGGTTCCTGCGGAAGTTTCGTATATTCCAGAACCCTCTCAACACTCGTCATCTGGTTTTCCATCTCCGCTGACTGACGCATGCCCCATTGGAATATTCCTGTTAAGGATATCGACTGGGTGATCGCCAATCCAACGCTGCTCGCGTCCATATCTGGGTAAGATATGTGTCATTCAGATATTAAAAATGTTTAAATATGTAGTTTTGTATTTACTGGCAGTAGAACATGAACCCAGGTCAACTTCATATACCTAACCAACAAAAAGTTGAAAAACCACCGACTTTGACACTTCAAAAGTCAATATCTCAGAAACGGCTAAACTGATTTTGATGAAACATGTCTAAGAACCATCGCTAGAAAACCTGATTTCAAATTAAAAAAACCGCATTAAAATCGGTCCACCTGTTTAAGAGCTACGGTGCCACAGAGTATGTGGCACAGACACACTTAGCGGTCAAACTTATATATAACGCACACGGCTTTTTGCGTCGGGGTTAATAAAACTGGTAGCGGTCAGTGCAACTGACGCCAAACCCACATCACAACATCACGCCTGCAATCCTTTAAAAAACTAAGAGCCAAAAAAAAGTAAAAAGGCGTCTCGCGGAAAAGCGTATTATACCTTCGAAGATGATTTACAATAGTACCTACAATTATTGTACTGACCGGTCTTCATTAAGCAACCGAAGGTGACACAAACGATGAAGAGCAGGCATATGAGGTCGAGGAAGTAGCCGAAAGCGCGGCTGCAGGTGATGAAGAGGTACCAGGCGGCGCTGTGCAGGTCCTGGTGGCGGTCGAACTCTGCCGCGAGCAGCGCCTCGGCGCCGAACGCGCGCACCGTCGCCGCGCCCTGCACCGTCGCCGTCAGGTGCCCGAACACGGGGCTGCGGGCTGCCACAAACTATTCATACCGACTTTCATGGACATCCCGATATCTCAACCTCAACAGCTGAGATTAAACACGCGGAATTTTGCACGGAAGACCGAGCTATAATTTTTGGGAATACCGATGGAATTTTTGTAAATTCTTGAGGAAATTCAATAAAATCTGGGGTTTTCAACAGTCAGATTACGTATTATAATATATTGTCAAGCAAACATGTTAGTAATGTTGCTGCTAATGTTAAGGCAGCGTTTCCACCAAAGATGTGCGAGGATGTGTTGCGAGCGCACCAGATATCTAGTGGAAACAGCAGAGCGGAGCGAGGCGAGGTAAATTATTGCAATTCATCCTCGCACATCTCTGGTGGAAACGGAGCCTAAGACTTGCCTCTCAGTCTCAGTTGAATGAAACAAAATGTAGCGCACTGAAAAATACAAAAATATCTTGTGGGTAGATATTTCAAATACTGAGACCAAAGGGAAGACGATGGTACTTAGTTACTATAGAGAATTCACACTCAGTAAACAATAGCCTACAGATCTAATTTTATCCAAATCAGCTATATGAAATAACCTTTTTATTCGAATTTATTTGGGTTATTTCACATATATTAATTGCCCTATTATGAATTCGCATAACAGATTTGGCATAACATAATTGTGCATAACAGCGAACTTGCATAATTATAAAGAAGCTTAACTCTTATTTAGCATAATAATGAATCCGCATAATTTAGGCAATTCATTTACCTATTTTTTTAACCCATGACGCAAAAAGAGTGGTGTTAAAAGTTTGAGCTATGCGTGTCTATGTCTGTCTGTCTGTGTGTGTGTCTGTCTATGTCACCGTAGCTCTTAAACGGGTGAACCGATTAGAATGTGGTTTTTTTAATATTTGAAAGCAGGGTTTTTAGCGATGGTTCTTAGATATGTTTTATTAAAATCGGTTCAGCCGTTTTTGAGATATTGAACCTTGAAGTGACAATATCGGGGGTTTTCCAATTTTTTGTTGGTTAGGTTATAAATATAATTACGCGTACAATAATCATGAAATTAATAAAACTACCTACCTATCCTAAACTTAAAATGCTTACCTTAAATTATATTATTAACTATAACTTTAACTGCTATACAATGAATTCGCATAATTTTACCAAGCGAGTGAATGAATTAGCTTGTTCAGGGCAAAATCGACTCGGTTAGGTTAGGTTCAGAAGGCTAAGGCGGCAGCGAAACATAGCGTAGCTCTCGCCTTAGCCTTCGATGTTAGGTATTTTTTAACCGACTTCAAAAAAGGAGGAGGTTCTATGTTCCAATGTTTGTATTTTTTTTTTATGTATGTTCACCGATTACTCAGTCAATTGTGGACCGATTTTCAAAATTGTTTTTTAATCGAAAGGGTAGGTATTCTTCTGAGGTTGTCCCATTGTCACCAAGTCAAGATCTGATGATGGGATCCTAGAGAAATCGAGGGAAAACCTCAAATTTTATAGGCACACCTATGACGATTTTGGCATTTTTAGCATTAAGATTTAAATAATTTATTGAATCAGGCGTTACTTTGCGGAGGTCCATATCAATGAACTAAAATAATTTCCTTGCTCACCCGCGACCTTACGATAGCTAAGCTTATGTAAAAATATGCGTGTTCATTTGGTTCAGAAGAAGCAGGCACGGATTGTGAATAGCATGCTTTACGCCGTGTTACCATCGCAGTCTTCTAACAAATATAGGTGTAGCATTTCATACGTTGGTCTTTGTCTGATAGAATTTATGGTATTTTAAAATCAAACAATGTTAAGGTAGCCTTTAAGACTAACAATCTGTGTACTCTAAGCTTTGTAACCACAAAGAGAAGGTAGATAAAGGAACTAGATCGGGTGTATACAAGCTCACTTGTAATGACTGCAGTAAAGTTATGTTGGTCAGACAGGTCGCAGTTTTAATACTAGGTTTAAAGAGTATGTTTCGGCATATAGGAATGAGCATCCTGATAAGTCGAATTTTGCCAAACATTTGTTGGAACTAAATCATTCTTTATCGGACTCAGATTCGTATGAAGTGTTACATTATTGTGGCAAGGGGTTTCGTCTCGATGTTTTAGAATGCATGGAGATAATTAGATACAACAGTATGGGGTCTATTATTAATGAGCAGGTAAATTTAGTTTTCTCTCCTTGCTACGGCTTGGATCTAATTTCAGCAATGGTAGTTAATAAAACATGCCTGACAGTAAATAAATAAAAATCAAGGTAGTTTTGAAGGACGGTTAAAAAATTTATTAATATTTTGTGGGTAGTATTGTTTTGTTTCATAAAACGTAAGTGGGTACTTGGGGAGTTACAGTGACAAGTTAAAACGGTGGTTGTGGTTCGTTAGTCTAACAACTGGTAGCATGGTGTACGGTTGTGTCACTCTGAAGATGAGCTCTGGTTGAGTTCGAAACGCGTCAGTGTAGTGTGGTGTGGTGATAGATGGGTTTGTGTGATTTGTGTGTTTCTTACAGTGTGGAGGTGGAGGAACTGCATGAACACGCATATTTTACATAAGCTTAGCTATCGTAAGTCGCGGGTGAGCAAGGAAATTATTTTAGTTCATTAAGATTATATTTACATTCAGAAAGTATCATTTGGTAACCTGGACCTGAAGAAGAAGACCGTGATGACCAATGGAACTCATCAAAGCTAAGTAATGCTCGCTAGTCTATAAACGATCATGATTAATATACCTAGATAAGAGACTAAGAAGAAGCTTTAAGTTAATGATTCTTTCGAACTGATCTGATGCTGAAGCCAGAAGTTAGGCAACGGAACTCTGTTATAAAACAAACCAACTAAGTCGTGTTTCGGCTTAATGGAATCGTTGTGAGATGTACTTTGGCCACGAATCACTAAAAAGTGAGAAATAAAGTCAATTTTTAACAAAAAGTAAAACCGACTCAAAAAAATAACAAAAAATGGAACCGACTATAAAACCCTTGTTCCATTTTTTGGTATTTTTTTTTATTTTTTTGGAGTCCGTTTTCCTTTTTGTTAAAAAAATTCTTTTTTATAATTCAGATAGTAGTTCACTTCTCAGATCTAATTGAGTAAAAGAATAATCATTTTACTTTTAGTTATAATTTTTCACTTTCATTCAAATAATCATTTTGTATTTATACTGTTTAATACTTCTGCAAATTAATGTTATGCTGCTTAAATTTATGCCAACTTATAGTTATGCCAATCCACATTATGCGCATTTACATTATGCGTATTCAGTTACGCGAATTAATGTTATTCTAATTAATAATTATACAAAATAACGCTACCTATGCCAATTTAAATGAAGACAATTAATTTCATGCGAATTAATATAGACCCGAATTCTTACTGATTCCTTCGAGGCGTTTTACGGCTCCTGTTGTCCTGATGTAAATATTTCTCAAAATATAAAATATTATAATCGCTGCTACTATTGGTATAAGGAGGGTAATGTCAGTAACTAGTATGACAACAACAACGCCGACTAAATTTAGCATTATCTGTTAACAAGAAGACGCATTTGAAACCACTATTATTAATTATCTCGTACCGAATCTAGCACAAGGGCATACTCGTGACTGTCTAAAAATCTAAAATCTAAAAAATCTAGAAAAAGTGGAATTAAGCCCTTGTTCTAGCGAAGGTATGACTGTTTAAAAGATTAATGTTCATAAAAAATTTGATTATTCTATTCATTTTTGGAATTTTCCCTTTACCTGGCAGCAATCAATCATAGCCTGAGGAAGCAATTCGTCAACAGCACCCATGTCTTTACTAAACCTGTTGAGAATCCTTCCTGATGGATTCGCATGAAAGAATGACATGGGCGACCGTGCAATACACCCAAACATTTTATCATGCAACCTGAAATATATTACAAATTAATATTATATTAGATATTTGTGTGAATAACATGAATGTTTGTTCTCGGGTCTTGGATGTTTAATATGTATTTAAGTATGTATTTATCTATATAAGTATGTTTATCCGTTGCCTAGTATCCATAGTACAAGCTTTGCTTAGTTTGGGACTAGGTCAATTGGTGTGAAGTGTCCCATGATATTATTATATTATTATTATTAATTAAGATCGCAAAATATATTGTCTACTGGATGATACTCGTAACATCGAATGAAAGCTGGCTATACTCGTACCTGATCGATGATCTCATGCACAACGAGAAGAACATGAATGAAAGCTGGCTATTCTCGTACCTGATCGATGATCTCATGCACAACGAGAAGAACATGAATGAAAGCTGGCTATACTCGTACCTGATCGATGATCTCATGCACAACGAGAAGAACATGAATGAAAGCTGGCTATACTCGTACCTGATCGATGATCTCATGCACAACGAGAAGAACATGAATGAAAGCTGGCTATACTCGTACCTGATCGATGATCTCATGCACAACGAGAAGAACATGAATGAAAGCTGGCTATACTCGTACCTGATCGATGATCTCATGCACAACGAGAAGAACATGAATGAAAGCTGGCTATACTCGTACCTGATCGATGATCTCATGCACAACGAGAAGAACATGAATGAAAGCTGGCTATACTCGTACCTGATCGATGATCTCATGCACAACGAGAAGAACATGAATGAAAGCTGGCTATACTCGTACCTGATCGATGATCTCATGCACAACGAGAAGAACATGAATGAAAGCTGGCTATACTCGTACCTGATCGATGATCTCATGCACAACGAGAAGAACATGAATGAAAGCTGGCTATACTCGTACCTGATCGATGATCTCATGCACAACGAGAAGAACATAAATGACAGCTGGCTATACTCGTACCTGATCGATGATCTCATGCACAACGAGAAGAACATGAATGAAAGCTGGCTATACTCGTACTCGTACCTGATCGATGATCTCATGCACAACGAGAAGAACATGAATGATCTTAGAATTGCAACAGTCACAGTGGCTAATGTGATTATTCCGAAAATTAGCACGAATTGTCTTCGACTTAGACCACTCTCTGCCCATAAAAGGTTATCAACAGTAGCATCGCCTGTTAAATGGTCTTCAGCGTTACTCCTACGAATATTATTACTGTTATGTATCATGTTTCCCGCGAAGCGTTTTCATTAATGTATTGATATTGGTAAAGGGACATTTTTAAAACGATAGTTGGGTACATTCGGTAAAAACTGTACATACAATTTCTATAATTCAATATTTTGTTACCATCGACTAATCCAGTAATCGCTAGCGCTCGCGCAGGCCTGGGCTAGTAGGAACATCAGCAAGACAATTACAACAAATGGACACGCCGCACCAGCCAAGAAATATTCTCGATACACTGATCCTTTCACGCGTCCTTTCGTTTGAATTTCCGCTTCTGGTTTTTGATCCTTCAATGATTTTAAAATTATTTGAAATATAATCGTTAATTACACGGTGGTAAGGGAAAAGCATTATTTTTTCATAGAAGAAACCAACCCACATAATCTACGTTTCCTTTCCTTTCCTTTACTACGTTTTATTTAGGCCGTATCTTAATACGACGACGTTGGTGTTGTTTGTCTTACCTGTTGCTGTAGTTTTGTTGAGTTGTGAAATATAAATCATCGATTTATTTAGTGTAATTACATACTGCAATGCTGGCATCCAGCAACATCGACCAGTTGTGTCGCTTGAAAAAGCTCATGGTGCTGTACTGCGCGACCGAGACAGCGCCGGGGTCGCTGCCTGGCTCGTCCTCTTCGCGTACCTCCCGAACCTTGTCCGCCATCACATTTATCAGACTAAGTTCTTGCTCCTAGAACATTTTAAATTATTCGTTCGTTCTCTAACATCTCTAACATTTTTTTTCTAAAATTTGGTTATTGATATTAAGTATATATAGCATATCACGTTTTAAATCATTGAACGCCCCATCTGCGATTATCTTGCATTTGTCCATTATTACGATTTGGTCGACCGATTTGATGAATTGTAACTGGTGAGTTACCAGCACGACGGTTTTGTTGGCTAAGTATCTGTAAATGTAATATAAGAAGGTACAATATAACCAATTTGTCAAGATGGACATTGACATAACAATTAAGAATGTAAGAAACAAAATTATTTACCTTTTGATGCACCTCTCAAATATATGTTTCGCCACTTGAGTGTCCACTGCTGACAGTGGGTCATCCAGTAAATAAATGTCCGCCTTAAAAAGTAAAAAGAGTGTTTTACCCGATTGTTTTTCGGGCGTGTATGTATGTTGTATTTATATCTATTTTTTTTGTCCTCTCTGTAGCCTTAATAGCTGGACGGTTTTCAACGTATGAGTTATCGTTAGATTCGTCAATACTGTCGGGAGTGACATACTATGAAAAATGCCGTCGTCGAAAAAGGATATGGGAAGGGGATAAAAAAATAAAGTTCAAGTTACGAGTTATGACGTCGTAAACTGTTGGTACTCACCTCTTTATAGACGGCTCTGGCCAAGTTGATCCGAGCGCGCTGGCCGCCGCTCAGCGCCACGCCCCGCTCGCCCACCACCGTCTTGTCTCCGTGGGGGAACAGCGAAATGTCTCTCTCGAGTGCGCACACCCTGCACACCTCCATGTACCGCGATTTGACAAACGGCTGCCCAAATAATATGTTCTGACGCACGGAACCTACGAGTATGTAAATAATGGATTAAACGCCGCTAATATAATACTTTTAAATGAAAACAAAAGTGGACGAACCAACTTTATGTATAATGCGCAGCTAAGTTGGTAAAAAGTTACCGTTACATTAGCCGTAGCGTAGCTCCACGTTGCCAGTACCCCTAGTGTAAGTTTCGGTTACAAAATACGTCTCGATCGCGTTCGCGTAAAATCTCAATTTGTATGGTAACACGAACATCGCAAACGTTCCGCTAGAGGCGTTGTTCGTGTTTCCATACAAAATGAGCTTTAACGCGAACGCGATCGAGACGTATTTTGTAACCGAAAACTTACACTAAGGGCACTGTTATTTGCAGCGAGCCACGCGCGCACGGCAACTCGCCCAGCGTCAAGTGGAGTAGGTAGGGTGGTCTTGCCGACGAAGATCAACGGCTTCTGGCTAGCGTAGCTCACGCTACCGGTGTTTGGAGCGAGCCACGCGTGCACGGCAACTTGCCCAGCGTCAAGTGGAGTAGGTAGGTTGGTCTTACCGACGAAGAGCCACGGCTCCTGGCTAGCGTAGCTCACGCTGCCGGTTGTTTGTAGGGAGCCACGCGCGCACGGCAGCTCGCCCAGTATCATATGTAGCAGGGTAGACTTCCCGAACCCACTGCTCCGATTATGGTGGTCAAAGAACCAGAAAAGATCTGGTGACAATCAAAAAACCATAAATTATTGCATCATGGACCTAAAGATAATAATTACATATATAAGTTTACCTGTAAGTTAATGTCTTGAACGTCATCTTTGTCGCTTGACTTAATCCAACGACTGGAGGCGTCATCAAACCTAACTTTGACTTGGTCCTTGCGCAAATCTACATAATACAATTGATCAATTTATAAAACGCTAGTCTGTTTTAAACTTTCGCAATCTTTACATTTCATGTCATTACTCACCTTTAACTTTCAGATTTTTCGAGCTTCCCGCTTCGGTATTAGGCTGACGAGAGAGAGGAGTAATCGGGTCAACTAAAACATCGATTAAGTAAATTAATTTAATGTCTTTTTCTCGTACCTAAATATAATAGTCAATAACGATTTTTAACCCCCGACGCAAAAAGAGGGGTGTTATAAGTTAGACCGCTTTGTGTGTCTGTGTATCTGTCTATGCCACGGTAGCTCTTAAACGGGTGGACCGATTTGAATGCGGTTTTTTATTATTATTTGAATGAAAGCAGGTTTTGTAGTTATGGTTCTTAGACATGTTTTATCGAAATCGGTTCAGCCGTGTTTGAGATATCGAACTTTGAAGTGACAAAGTCGGGGGTTTTCCTACTTTTGTTGGTTAGGTTATGATATGAAATTAAAATACCTACCTCCCGTTACAATAGATAAATTTCCGAAAAAAAAATCTAGGATGTTGTTTAATGTCCAAGTTATTTTATTTGATTAAAAATTTGTTTGCGCAAACGCAAATCGCTAGCTTCAAATTGCAAATTCGAGTTTCAAGTTCCCAAGCTCTATGTGCTTAAGTTCATCCAAATCCGTCGAACGTTGCGTTATTGAGGAAAAAATATTCAAACATCGTCGAAAACATTCTCATGAGAATGTTCTACAATAGTGCAACTACTCGTGTTACTTAGTAACGTAGTGGCACCAATGACCGACAAGAACCAATAACCGACACTTTATTTTTTGATTCAATAAAATAAGAGTTGGAAACCGATATCTTAATATGGCAACACTGTGCCATAGATAGCACACTTATGACTGGCTCCCATTGACATTTGAGCGAAATCCGCCATTTTTTTTTGAAAATGGCGGTGTGACAACTGATTGCGGCTGGAGTACCGGTGAAAATAACAACATTTCTTAGTGAAATCCTTAAGGAAGCGAGTACATTTTTTTGTTCATTATACTAATGTATTGTAACTTATTTGAATTTTATGTTTTTCACGGGATTTTATAAGAACTATAGGATCGATTTTTGTTATAACGAAAATTTAATGTTATTTTGATATTAGTAAAATGTTGGTGTCGATCACTGGTTTTCACAAACTAACTTTTCCAATAATCGACACGTGTCGATAATAATTTTCTGAAACATTTTTCATTTGACAAGCGAATATAGTTCTTCTTGCTTTGCATATTTGGTAGATATTTGAAGTAAACTAATCAAAGTCGAGCTACCAGTAATCGACAAGTGACGATTATTGGGGAATAATATGTGTCGATGATTGGTTCTTACAGATGGCTCCGAGAAAAATTATACTTCCGACCAGTTAGTAAAAGCCGTATCAGCTGTAAAAAATGGCGAAAAGATTGCAGTTGCTGCGAAACGTTTCGGAGTACCTAGGCTAGGACTGTGGCTAGGATTACGCTCCATGATAAAATTTCGGTAAAAACAACAATGGATTGCGCTATGGGGCCGAGCACAGTTTTAACTAAAGGGGAAGAAGACATTTTGGAAAAGTGGATATTAGCGTTATCTGAAAGACATATTCCACTGACAAAAGATTCGTAGGTACTAGACAGTGTGCAAAAATAATAAATGATCAAAACAGACCAAATCCTTTTTAACTCCCGACGCATAAAGAGGGTATTAAAAGTTTGACCGCTACGTGCGTCTGTCTGTCTGTGGCACCGTAACTCTTAAATGGGTGGACCGAAATGAACGCGTTTTTTTTTATTTGAAAGCAGCTTTTCTAGCGTTGGTTCTTAGATATGTTTTATCAAAATCGTTTCAGCCGTTTTTGAGATATTAACTTTGAAGTAACAATGTCGGGGGTTTTCCAACTTTTTGTTGGTTAGGTTATACAAACAATAGGCCCAGCAAGAAGTGGTTTCAGTCGTTCATGAAGAGACATCCAAACTTGACACAAAGAGTGCCAGACAACTTGTCAAGAGCTCGAGATAATGTGTCTGAAAATAACATCAGGACTTGGTTTACTGAGATCGAAAGTTATTTGGATGAAAAAAACTTAAAACTATTTTAAACGACCCACACGGTATTTAAAGTTCCCTGGTTTGATTGTGCCGGCCTGTCCAGGGGCCTTCTTGTGTCAGCACTACGTGTTCGATCTGGTCACATTCCACTTAATTGTTTTTTGTATTTGATGAGAGTTGTGCAATCACCTTTGTGTATGGGATGTAATAAGACTGAAGACCTTATTCACTTTCTTGTGGAATGTGATCAGAATAAGGAGATCAGAGTCAGGTATTTGGATGGTATGGGCTTGTTCAATGGAGGTGTAAATGTAATTCTCAGTCGACCGCTTTCAGAAGAAGCGATGCGAATTTACAGATTCATTGGACGGGCCTTTGCTTCCAGAGAAGTGGTTTCAGTGCAAGGGAGAGTGTAATATTTGTCTGTAGTGTGGTGTATATATCTGAGGCTCCCCATGAGGCTGACATAGTCACATTTGGTGTGCTAAAGCCTCGTTAAAATATTAGAAGGAAAAAAAAAAAAAAAAAAAAAAGAAAAAAAAAAAGAGAAAAGAATATTCAACGCAGACAAGACCGCGTTCTTCTTGTCACCTAAACCTGGTCGTGTACTCGCCAAAAAAAGCGATAAACACCCATATAACAGCTGCGGTGATGAAAAGGACAATCTTACTGTCCTAATAACTGGAAATGCAGCTGGAGACTTAGCCCCTCCAATAATTATATTTAGTTATGAACGAATTCCTTCAACTATCGCTGTGTTCCCGATGAATGGGCAATAGGTAAATCGGAAAGTGGGTGGATGTGTAGCAGCACGTTCTATGAATATATGACTTATGTCTTCAATCCTTGGTTAGAACAAAATAATATTGAAAAACCGGTCTTGTTCTTTGTGGATGGCCACAAATTACACCTGACGCTTCATTTATCAAATTTTTGCTCCGAAAATGGTATTGTAGTCGTTGCTTTGTACCCAAATTCTACGCATATTCTACAATCAATGGACTTGGCAGTATTCAGACCACTCAAAGCTCATTGGAAAAAAGCTGTGAAGCAATGGAAAATGGAGAACCTTGGCAAAAATCTTCGAAAAGAGAAATTTGCCCCAGTGTTGCAAAAAGCTCTCACAAATGTAACAAAAGATTGTGTCCAGAACGGATTCCGAGCGAGGGGCCTTTTTCCATTTGATCTTGATTACATCTATATGTCTAAAATATCTAGAATCGAAATAGAAACCACAACTAAAACCAATCCAATCAGAAATAATTTATGAAGTATTTAGAACGTGAAATCGTAAACGTGTTCTCAGCTCAAAAGTTACATCAATTCAATAAATTATACTTTGAAATAGAAACAGACTTGGAAAGAGAAATCCCTGATGAAGACGAGGCTTTATATTTGATTTCGGCCAAAAACAAATCCTAAGAGGCGTTGTCTCATTCAAGTTCGGCGGATGCTCCTACAACGTCAGACACATTGGAACAGGCGATGTAACCACTGCTCAAACGAACGATGTTGTTGTAACCGATGAACCGAAAAATATAGACATTGTACTGTGGACAATAAATGAATACTTATTAAACAGTTAATTTTATTTTAATGACCCAATAAGGGGGTGGTGATTTGGCAGAGACACATTATAGGTAATAGTCGATAACTGGGTGTCGGTTACTGGTAACTGTCGATGACTGGTGTTTGATTACTGGAGATTCGGTGTCGACGATTGGAGATTTATACACTTTTTCCTTTTTTGGTTTTTTTTCTAGTCCGTGTATAGTTAATAAAAATAATACATCCTATTCTTATCTCAAGAATATACCTTACAATACTCAATCATTACTTTTGGTTTAAAGATGACTAAATGACCTTTAATTTTATAAAGAAGCCCACTATCTCCTTAAAGTGTCGATCATTGTGCCACTACGTTAGAATTTCTTGACTAATCTATCGAGAAAATCAATAAATTATCTAATAAAGAGCTTACCAATAATAGTCACACGTTTTTTTCGCGTAATTTCTTGCGAGTTTGTTTCAATCTGAGTCTTGGGTGCGAGCTCACATTCTTCACTTAACAAATAGTCTCTGATTCGCTGCACCGCTACATTCATTTCTGCAATCTATTGATTTTATCAAAATTATCCTATCCGTATTCCGGTGTAAGTAAAGATTTAATTTTTGATATATTAAAATAGCAAAATATCATTTTTTTTAACTTGTAATATAAAAAAAATAAACGTTACAAATAAGAATAACAAATAAAACAAGTGCGAGTTGGACTCGCGCACGAAGGGTTCCGTACCATTATCCATACAACATTAGACATTAGCAAAAAAAAAACACGTTTGTTGTATGGGAGCCCCTTAAATATTTATTTTATTCTGTTTTTAGTATGTGTTGTTATAGCGGCCATCTGTGAAAATTTCGACTGTCTACCTATCACGGTTCATGAGATATAGCCTGGTGACAAACGGACGGACGGAGAGCAAAGTCTTAGTAATAGGGTTTCCATTTTTTTTCCTTTGGATACGGAACCCTTAAAATCAGTTAAGTAAAAAAAACTTCAAAAATTACTACAGGATTACCTACAAACGGGAGACAGAAAGGGGGACTCAACGGGAGTAACGAAGAAGCTTCACAACAAATGTTATCTCTGCGGGGACGAAGTCGCGAGGAAAAGCGAGGTAGGTATGATAATAATTCTTAAAAATAAAGCAGTAGATTAATTAATTTGTAAATTGGACTTTGACTTTGCTCCTCTGCCTGGGGAGTGAAGTCCGAAGAAGAGAAGAAGTTAGTATAGGTATACCTACACAATGAATTTTAGTCGGTGCTCAGGGACTAATTTTTCTAATTCAGTAATTGATAGCGGTCACTTTTAAAGGTGGATGGGGCTAAACTTAATTTTTATTTTGAAAATAACTTTTAATGTCAAGTCATTGTCATCTTACTTGCGTAAGTAAGTACCTATCATAATTGCGTGAGAGAAATATTTTCTAAATTCTGTTCAGCGATAAATAATCATCGTGTATATTACTCGGAGTTCAGAAACTTTGATAGCGGACGTATGGGGTAAATAGGTATATATTTATTATTTCCCGCCTTAAGTCGGATTTAATTTGATTCGCTGTCAGAGTTTGAGATAAAAATATTGGGTACCTGTCCAACAGCCTGAGGGAAGTAAAGCGTCATTGTTTGCTTCATGATGTTGTAGTAGCATGTTAGGAAGAAGACGGACTCGACCGTGATATGAGTCGTGTAGCCCACGTACAGCAGCATCGTTACGAAGATCCCGAATCGGGACGTGAACATCAGGAATGACAGGATCACCCCACGCACGTAAGAGGTCATCTTGATGTAAAATGCCTCTTGCCTAAAAGCAAAAGCCCAATTATCAGTGCCACGTAGCATAGATAAATAAATGAGTCATACAAGGTGAATGCCTGCCCTTACCTGGATTGGAAACCGGAACGTAAAATTAAATTTCACAGTCAAGGTGGACTGGAGTGGCAAGCGAGTTCTGATACTTATGTACATGCACAAGGTATAGTTTGGGTACAATTTGACAGCCCTAAAGATCAGTCCGCGAGCAGTGATATAAATAAAAATTTGGGGGCACGGTAGTGCCCCCGCCAAGTCGAGCAAAATAAAACAAAGGCACGGCCGTCCCTCTCGCTCTCGTATTAAATAGTATAAGTGTCAGAGGGACCGCCCGGCACGAACTTCGAGTTTCGTAGAAGGTAGCCCTGCTGGCCGTACCATAATACTTTTCTCGAATGGAATTGTGACAATTACATATGTAAAGCTGCTTACTAACATTCGCACGAATACATGAACCAACAAGACATTTTAGGAATAATTACTTACTAACTAGTTGGTGCAATACCTAGTTTTATATTTGCATGATGTGCACGAGTTTGATTGTGACAAATATATTTTTTGTGTAAAACATGTTGACAATCCAAATTTTTTGCCATTATATTATTCCAAAACTCGCTTCTCATTGTCAGACAAGCACGAGGCTTAGACTATTAGTGCGAGGATAAGCATAACGAGTGTGAGGAAATAGATACTCGTGGGATAGGTTCCTAGTAAGTAATCTAAGTAGGTAGGTAGGTATGTAAAAATGACAGCCCTTTGACCTAAAAGTAATAGTATATTTCAATTTAGTCTACCTTCTTACTGTATCGATTATCTTTTGAAATGGCTCCTCCCACGTGTACATTTTTATAACATCCATTCCTACTATAATCTCCTTCATCAATCGTACTCGTTCATCTGATTTTAATGCTGTGCATTTTCTGTAATATGCTGTCTGAGTCCCAAGGAAAACTGTGAAGAGGGCAGAAGACTTAATATCTACTGATGATTTTAAATGAAATTATAAAAATCGCGTTAGGCTGATTGGTCATATTTTCAGCATAATACCCAAACTGTTTACATTATTACTACGTTAGGTACTCTACATCTATACCAGCGTTTCTTAACCTTTTTCAGTCCGCGGACTCCTAGAAAAACCAGCACAATTTCAAGGAGTCCTTGAATAAAAAACACAGGATATTGTGCATAGGGAAGACGGCGGACCCCCATACTTACACATACTCGCGTACCACAGGAGAGCTGGCACTAATTTTTGGGTAGGCACTTGAGCCAAGCTGAAAACTTGTCACATACCTCTCCTATTGTAAAGTCACCAGCACCAATATCTGACACAACAAGCGAGCATAAATATCTGATACGACTCTATTTCTAGGACCGGAAGGACGTGTCAGATATTTTTGCACGCTCCGCTGTGGTAGATATTAATGCTGGTGACTATACCCAACTTGACCTTGATGTAACCTTGGCTGGTGAGTACATACCTAGCGGGGCTAAATCAAACCCTAATTTATTTATATTATTTTGCTTTATTCCCAAAAATATGTTTGAGACAATATGCATATTTTATATGTCGTAGTAATATTTAAAAAAAATAGGTGTAGATTTAGCCCCGCTACTCACCAGCCAGGTCTACTGTGTTCTGTGTATAGAAGAGGTAGGTATGTGATAAGTTTTCAGCTTACCTCAAGTACCTACCAAAGAATTGGTGCCAGCTCTCGGACTATTAAGGGACGCTAATCTATGTATACAGTTTAGTACATTGTGTCTTAAGGGCGGTAAATAAGGAATTACGAACGAAAGTCGCCAGGCGAAGTCGATGTTCGTAATTCTAGTCCCGCCCGTGCGACATACAATGTTTTTCATCACATTTGCGAGTAAGATTGTAATGATGACTGTCGGAATTTCACCTTTGGTACGCATTTTGTTTCATTACCATTTGCGCTTTTTGGTGATAAGTATTGAAAGTGTCATTGTATTGTAAATACTAAAATGATTAGGTTTGAATACTTTCAATGGTGACACTAGGTACGTATTGTTTTTACTAAAGAAGTAAATCGATGAAAACCAATAAGTAACATATCATTACTATTCCTGTCATTAGTACCATCATTTACCATTTACCACCAGGAAAATGGTAATGATAATAAAAAATGGTAATGATTTTTAATTCCAAACAATATAATAGGTACGTTTGCTTAGTGGAGTAAATTAAGGTTGATTTAACTTTCAATGTTTTTATTTTGTTCAGTTAATTGCGTTTTAGAGTTGTGTTTAAAAAAAACCTTGATTTGACGTGGATTTTTATTTGTTTCTGTCAGCAATTTTTCATTACCAACACATGGTAATGAAACATTCTATTTGTCATTTCATTACCATACTTTAAAGAAATTTAAAAAATCACATTTCTGCTAATTTTAAGTATAATCAACTGGGAATTAAATTACATATGTTCTTTTAACGCAAAACTTCTAACAAGCACGCAAATAAAAGAAATAAATATTTTATCTTTTCGCAAATTTTTGCATTTTGCACGAAATGAGAGAAATGCCCTTGTATGTTGTATGTTCGGTATGTTTGTTACCTCAGAACTCCGTCATTTATGAACCGATTTGAAATATATTTTTTTCGTTCGTCTAAGAATGCTTTCAATTAGGTCCCATAAGCACCAAATCCGGATCTGATTATTGGATCCTAAGGAAATTGAGGGAACTCTTCAATTACTGCAGGGACGACTATGGTAATTTTAACATATTTAGTAGTAACTGCTAGTTTGCTCTTGAAAATCATCATTTGGTGAAGTGGAACTGATGATGACGACCACGATTGACCAACGGAGCGACTACTCAATAACAAGTACTTCACGGGTTGAATTTCAATTACTTTCCCATAGTTGCTAAGCAATTTAAGCTCGTTGTAATGTATATGGTGAAATGGAACGGGTGATGAAGCACCAGGACTCATCAATAATGAACGTCTCTGCATCGGAAAAAGCAGGTTTTCGTAAAAGTCGACGAGCATTTGACATTAAACTATTGCATATTAGATCTTTTACACTAAAAAGCGTGAAAATAAATTATAACAAAAAATTGAACCGACTACAAAAAAACATGAAAATATTTTTCTACCAGTCAGACTGAAGTCGGTGCCTCAGCACGAGCCAACAGGAGTGATTGAAGCCCAATATACGCGTATAGTGAGGTGAGGTAGACAGACGACTATAGGTCCACTTCTGCTCGGATCTAGTCGGTTCAATTTTTTGTTATAATTTTTTTATCATACATACATAGTTCTACAGACCGAAGCGAGCATTCTGTGTTGCGATTTCGAAAATTACTTACATAAATTCATGTTTCATTGAAAAATTTGTACTCCACCAAGTACATTCGGCAGTTATTCTTACAATTGGTTTGTACTTTGTGCAGTAAACGGGGACTTACGAGGCAAGGGTAAGTATTATTTATACTTAATGATTAAGTTTTGTAAACGTGAATCGGAAGAATCACTTACTTTGAAAAGGCACTACTGCTATAATAATTAAAGCTCCATATGCTGCGGCCGCTCCCAGCTCCCGATACAAATAGATTGTCATGAGCTGCAAATTATAATTTAAAGTATGAAAACGGTGTGCATTGTTTTTTATTTTAAAAATTGTTGTTATAGTAAAGGGTTTGTTTATAATTTAAATTTGGCCAGTTAGACCATTTTTAGGGCTGCAGCCACGGACAGATTTGTACAACTTCAAGTCCGTCCTCCGTGGCTTAGCTTAGAAACTGTTATGCTAGAAAGATGTTATTTTGCCAGAGTTATTTTATTACATATGTTAATAACGCGGTGTATATTACTTTTAATATATTTTTTAGACTAGTTAAGGTACCTACCTACTACCCCTACACGTAAAGTGGGGATGATTTTTATTTCTCCTGTACCTAAACTTAAAAAAAGTGATTTTTAGATAGGTACGAGTATCTTTAATAAAAATACATTTAAAATTTACAAAGACTGGTTTTCAATTTAAAGAACTGTTTGCAAAATATTAGGCTTTGATTAAAGTGCTAATTTTTAACCCCCGACGCAAAAAGAGAGGTGTTATCTACGAATGGTGTTATAAATTTTACCGCTATGTGTCTCTGTGTGTCTTACTCTTAAACGGGTGAACCGATTTTAATACGGCTTTTTTATAAAAGCAGGTTTTCTAGCGATAGTTCTTAGACATGTTTTATCAAAATCAGTTCAGCCGTTTTTGAGATATTGAACTTTGAAGTGAAAATGTCGGGGTTTTCCAACTTTTTGTTGGTAAGGTTAGGTTAGGTTTTTATTTTATAATTATATTGTTAGTAGAAAGTGCCCACTACGCCCCCACTCCCTCCTTCCTTCACAAGCACACCACACCAGATCATGCATGCACCGTTTTATCGTGAACAGTCTTGAGACTTCGCACTCTCCGTTCATCCGTCCGTCTGTCACCAGGCTGTGTATCTCATGAACCGTGATAGTTAGACAGTTGATCACATATTATGTATAACTGTGGCCGCTATAACAACAAATACTAAAAACAGAATAAAATATAGGCTCCCATACAACAAGCGTGTTTTTTTGCCGTTTTATGCTAATGTCTAATGAATGTTGTATAGATGGCACGGGACCCTTCATGCGCGAGTCTCGCACTTGGCTGGTGTTTTAATTTGATGTTACCAAACTGTGATCGTATACTCGTACAAACCTATTGTTAGGTTTGTTGCTCACCATAGTTTCGAGAGGCCCGATCCAAAGGTAGTGAGCGAATAACGGCCCTGTGTCGAATCTATTCACGTCGTTAGCCATAAGGTTGACCACGAGGCCTGCACCGCTCTCCGACATTGCTTGAATACTCACTTTTAAAGCCTAAATAAACATAAGACACTGTCGTATCTATGCAAATTTTCAAATCGTACCTGATATCTATAATACCTATCGATACCCGCATACGTTAGCGCGAACAACAGATACTTAGGGGCTCTGTTTCAACACCCATTGATACATTTTATCTGACAGGTAAATATGATGCCGTCTCCGTCTATACGAACAAAACAAACAGAGACGGCATCACATTTATCCGTCAAATAAAATTAATCAATGGATGGTGAAACAGGGGTTAGTCTAATTAAACTGACTCCAACATGTGTGCGGAAATGTGGCAGATGTTTTATATATGAATCGAATCCTGTATACCTTCCTGTAAATGAGACTGCAAACTCCAACTCTCATTTTCATCCCAATGTGCACGGCTCCCATCATGAACGGATGCTGGACCATGACATTGGCGACGCTGCAAAAGACGACGCCGCACGAGAAAAACACGGCTTCTCCAAAGCTAATATTGCCTTCTCTCTCGTAATACGTAAACAATCGGGATAAAAACGTTGAGGTCCTGGCACAATACATTTGACGATGTAACAGATGTCAGTAGGTATGTTCGTTAGCAAGAGCTAAATTTCTTTGTTTAAAATACTTCAACAAGATAACAAGGCGCTAGGTTTAAATTTCAGGGCCAGACATTTAATCTTATTTATAATACTCACATATTTTACTGTAAATTTACTTATTAACAAAAATACGTTTAGTTACGTGCTGTTGTTTCCGTCTTCAATTGGACTGAAGTAACGTAATAATAGACCCAGAAAGAGGGGTTGCTGCAATCTGTAAGTATAGAAAATTAACATCATTATTTTACCAAATGGCAAGGTGTAAATTTACAAGGTGGGCCCTGTAACAGGAGCAAAAAATTAAACCACAGCTTCCACTCTGCAACTTGAGCTAATTTAGTTCTACAACTTTTGAAAATGAGTTGTATTATGATTTTTATTATAGTTTAAGATTTAATTGGACAAGCAATGTATGGCGAAATCCGTTATTTTATTAAGTGACAGGCGATGTCTTGGGCTATTGGATGCCCTACACTACATTGAAAATAGCATTTAATTTGTTTGGAATAAACATTATGATAAAATTACACTTAATTTTTGAAAGTTGCAGAACTAAAGTCATTCCATTTGAGAAGCAGAACCTGGGTTTAAATTTTTTGCTCCTGTTAAAGGGCCCACCCGGTAGGTATATGTAGCTATCTAATATGTAAATTCGTACCAAAATTCCGAAAAACTCAGATGTTCGAATCCGGGCTTGATGGAACTCATCAAAGCTAAGTAATGCTCGCTCGTCTATAAACGATCATGATTAATATATCTAGATAAGCGACTAAGAAGAAGCTTTAAGTTAATGATTCTTTCAAACTGATATGATGCTGAAGCCAGAAGGTAGGCAACGGAACTCTGTTATAAAACAAAGCAACTAAGTCGTGTTTGGGCTTAATAGAATCGTTGTGAGATGTACTTTAGCTACGAATCACTAAAAGGTGAGAAATAAATAAAAAAATTAACAACAAAGTAAACCTAGGAATTTTATTATACCTACACATTTAAAAAATAGTAAGTGAAGTGAAGTAAGGTATTGAACGAAAACATCGCGAGGAAACCTGCACACACCTGCGAAGAAGAAGATTCAGCAGTGTGAAATTCCCAATCCGCAATGCCCTCTCATTCTGAGAGGAGGCTTATGTGCCCAGCAGTGGGACGTATATAGGCTGGGATCTGGGATGATGATGATGAATGCTCGGGTGCTAAAATATATCGTATGATTAGGTGCCTTTCCTCCTTCGTTCAACGTACTGTTGCCAGTTATCATACATTTTGTATGTATGCCGTTGTTTTGTTTATTATGTAGGTTTAAACATAATATGCATACGTATACATTTTATATACTTATGGCATCTTACCTTATGATAAACTCCATTGCCGCCAGAATTAATCCATACAGCATAAGCTCCGATCCGAAAACCTTAAAAAGCACCCTCCAGAGGCTAGGCTTGCAGTCCGCTGCAACGCCTTTCTCCACCTCATGTTCCCATGCCCTTTGCATCGCATCACCTTTAACATAATTATAGGAGGTATGTCATTGCACTCATTTTACCTATACAAATAATTTAGTCCAACAGATTTTTAGATACCTATAGCGTGCGTTAAATTGTGACTGACTGTAAATTACAAACAGATTAAGATTCAAATTAGGTAGGTAATAGAAATAATGAAGTATCTGGTAAATACCTACCCAGTACATCGGAGCGGTGTTCCGGCAGAGGCGCATATAGATCACTGTCGTTAATATCGCGGCTATATCCCAACTTAAACGTCTCCAGCGTCCATCTCAATAAGAAAAAGTTTTATTAGGGTGATTAACTTTTCAATTTGCTATTTTGCAAATGGAGAAGTTAACTGGAGTAGGTAGGTACTTTACCTTGAACCCATACCTACCCGAATGTCAGGACAGAGAAAATGTTCGCTTTATATCGTGGATTTACTATGCGTCTTTGTTTTGGCCCTGTGTCCATTTTAGCTGATTGATAATCTGCATGGTCATGGGCTAAACTTGTGGCAAAGCTCGAGTAGGTCAAGTGTCGCCCTCTAGGAAACACATTTCTGTTACGTTACCAACTAATCGAACTAGGATGAAGCTATTAGCTGGAATGCTCACAAGGTCAGCACGCGCATCTTGTACATTCTTGGTTTTTATCGCCTGAACACCCCCTCTCTCTACATAATCCTGGCTCTTTGTGCTGTAAATGCCTATTATATGTAAATATCTTTAATACCTAAGATAAAAATTATCAATATTCCCATTTGAAGTGCATTACTGACACACTTTTGTGTATCTCTGTCGCTACGTGACAAACTATTTATTTCCATAACTCTATCTGCAGTCTTACTAGACCTGGCATTTCAAAATGAAAACATCTTACGACATTAATTTTGTAGTAGGTGTTTTGCGATACGCCTGTTGTACCGAGCGTGTAAATAGGTACCTACATCATGAAAGGTAGTGCCCTAATCAAATTTATATTTCGTTTGTGATGCAATATTTTAAATTAAAGAGTATATATAGAGTTTTGATTGAATGACACTTTAGTAAATAACGATGGTTTGCACTAAACTTGCTTACCTGGCTATAATAGCCGGTCTTTGTCAGGTGAGTGTCCTACTTTATTTTTTATCAACCCTAGCGTGGAGTTTAAAATTGCGCCACTACTTTGGAAAAAGGTATTTAAAAATCGAGTCTAACTATTGATACCAAAACTAACATAAATATAGGTAATCAAGATCAGTAGACTTTGCACCCGGCACCTACTTTTTCATGTTGATACTAACGATAGCTACCTACCTACCTACCCATATTTATTGTCTATAAAAGTGCGCAAATAAGTAACCTAAGTATACCATAAAAATATAAATTTCACATACTTACTCGTACTTAAGGTAAACGTCCGACTGCTCGATAAGCTAATGCCCAATAGACGACACCCTGCTGTCATCTCTATTGCTAATGAAATAATATTAGATTAAAGATACCAACTATTGGACAGTGACGAGCACTCGGTACCTACGTTTACCTTACCTACAGGCGCAGATAAATAGCAGAATTTTGTCTATCTTGGGTTCCACTACTCTACTCTTCGTGTAACTCTCGTCTGTGTGGTCTAGGTATGTTATGTATGTATGTTATTATACCTACTTATTACTTACTATTCGGCTTGACAAGCATTACAGTCGTCCCACCATCTCCGCTTCGGTCTACGTCCACTACCATGAGCCGACAGTGACCGTACTCAATAGCGACGGCGTAAATTATTTGTATGGAGAATTGTACAGCGCCTCTACAAATAATTTACGCCGTCGCTATCGAGTACGGTCACTGTAAACTCATGGCAGTGGTACTGTTCTGTTTCCATATTACTAGCGCTAAAGCTAGCTTTATTATAAGCGCTAAAGACCGATACCTACCGTGACAATTGCGAATTTCGGCTTAAAGCGCCGGTCTGATTCATTTGCCCAACCCCACTTCACATCAATTAATTTCGACCCGTTCCGTTCAAGAAAGAATGCCCTAGGTACAAGAACTCCAATGCTCGTTGGTAATCTTATTTACCTTGTATGCACTTGTAGGACTTTTGAACTCCTGTTCTGACCATGTTTGGGTGCCGTGGGTTGACGAGTTAGCGTTTTGGAAACGTTGGGAAGGTTCTCCTTATTAGCGCCGTTATAGACCTAAAATCTTCCAGCCGTTTTTAATACGTCTGCCGATTTCTTTGTCTTATTTGTATTCGAAGGAAGCTATCTCGCCTAAACAAAATGAAGAAAGTTACTTGTCAACGTAATGCAGGTATAACTAATATCAGTCGATCTGTTAATGCAGATGTTGGACGCGCAGAGCTTGCGGCGCGTGCGACCGGGCTGCGCGATGCCGCAAGTCGTGCCCCGCGTTCCTGCGCCAGCGCCGTACCGCCCCTACGATAAGATCAGCAATCGCAACAGATATGAATGCAATTTGGAAGAAATCATATCAAAATTAGTTAACGCTCTTATTTACACGGTCTTGCGCAAGGATGGCAGTGGCGCTGGCGGCGGCAACGGAGGGGCAGGTGGCGGCAGCGGGGGCGGCGCGGGCGGAGGTAGCGGGAGCGGCGCGGGCGGAGGTAGCGGGGGCGGTGCGGGCGGAGGTAGCGGGGGCGGTGCGGGCGGTGGCAACGGGAGTGGTGGCGGTGCTGGTAATGGCGGAAGCGGAAGTACTAGTTTACTGAATTCACTGCTCGCATTAGAATTGGCTTTGGGTGGAACTGATATCCTCGACCTGGACGTCCTTCCTGGGATTTCTGGAGACAACTAGGGTATGCAGTACCAGGACCGGTTCCAAAAAGTTAATATCCCGGTTTTGGAACAACTACGGTACCGGGATTCCCGGTTCTCCCTACTCTTTGTGAACAACTGATAAATTTTCATCTTTTAGAATTTATTGAATAGGGAATATCACTGCAATGTAGACATGTACCTATTGCCGTCAGAATGCAGCACTAGTACAAACCGTAAACAGTTTTTTGAATGTCTTAAATGCGTTTTAAATGTCCGTAGGATGCCAAAATATCATAGATATATTTATTATATCAATTACATTTTTGGAAATATAGCTTTACCGTTACATCGACGTAAATATCAATTCAATTAGGAGAAAGTGGACGTTAATATCATGTTATTTTGTAAATATGTCAAGATTCGTCATAGCGACAAACAATAAAGACAACTGAATGCCTATAAACTGGAACCGAGTCTCAATGTATAAACATTAACTGATTCCACTGATTCAGAGTTATGTATGTACCGTCTAACCGAATTATAACGATGATTTCTAAATAAATCAGCATTATTATTATTTCACACCACCTGCTCGACAATGCCTAATTATATATCATGCAAACCTTTCTCAAAGTAAATCAATATAGCCTTGGCTTTCGCCGGGGCGTAATGTTGTACTGAATTTCATTATAACCCGCTGGTTAGTAATGTGATTCTCACTTCTTATATTTCTTAATGTTATGCGTCTAATATCGTCAAAATCGTCGCACGGCATACAGCCCGTACAGCTCAGCATCAGCCCGTAGATCACCCGCGGGCGGCCCGCGCCGCGCCCAATGAGGGCTATCGCGTATGAATTCGCCGCTAGAGCTGCTAGTGTAGCGTGGGGTCTCCGAAATGTCAAATCTCATAGTTAATGGGTAAGCTACGCGGGTTTATTTAGAATTAGAATAATTTTGTGAATATTTTGCATTACCTGAAATTAATTATGGCAATTATGCGTTACGGGGCAATGAATGTCTGTGTTTGGAGACAGTGTTGTCTTTCGGAAACTTTTGTCCTCCCTTTTTTCCGAACAAAACGGGACTACGCAACACTGTGGTTTGCTCTATATTTTATTGGTACGGTTTTAAGGTGTATTAAATAAGTATGATTTTAATCTAAACTTTGTTTTCACGCCCGTAGTAACAGAATTTGAACGCCACACTTAAAACCTCACGCAACAGTGGCGCCATCTAGAAAGACAAAAAACGATAGCCCTCATTTATTTGAACATCGAACTTATTCGAAAATTGAGCTGGTCACGCTAAGGCAAACAAAAGCCGCGAGTGTTTCGATCTTATTCATGCAATTTGAAGTACGAAAACTGCAAAAGATGATAAAAAAACACTCATAAAACATTAAGAAAACTCCGGACTCCGGAGTCCATTAAATTAGATGCCTAGGTATTGTTAATAAGTAATCTACTCCCAGAGAGGTCGAAGGAAAAACAATTTAATTAATAATGAAAATAGTATTTTAATAAGTAAAATACCTGGGTGACCGACCTTTGCTCGGGCTAAAACTCGATAATAAAATAACCGTTTTCCCAGAGATGAGACCAAGCTAGATCGATTTGTCATCCCCGAAAACCCCCACATACCAAAAGTAATCGCTTCATTGTAAATCAATACTTTCGTCGTGATGGGCAGGGTCGATTAAAATAAAAGGTCTGTATGGTGAAATACAAGCCCGTACTATCAACCAATACAATATAATAATATATGTCATACCACACATGATCAAACCACAAATTATTTTTGTTTGGTCTTGCAAGAATTTGTTATTTAAAAGCACTGTTTTTAGGGTTCCGTAGCCAAATGCCAAAAAGGGGAACCTTTATGGATTCGTCATGTCTGTCTGTCTGTCTGTCCGTCCGTATGTTACAGCCACTTTTTTCCGAAACTATAAGAACTATACTGTTGAAACTTGGTAAGTAGATGTATTATGTGACTGCATTAAGATTTTCACACAAAAATAAAAAATAAAACATTAAATTTTGGGTTCCCCTTACTTAGAACTGAAACAATTTTTTTTTTTCATCAAACCTATACGTATCGGGTATCTATGGATAGGTCTTCCAAAATGAATGATATTGAGGTTTCTAATATTTTTTTCTAAACTGAATAGTTTGCCCGAGAGACACGTCCAAAGTGGTAAAATGTGTGTCCCCCTTCCCCCTGTAACTTCTAAAATAAAACTAAAAAAAATATATGATGTACATTACCATGCAAGCTTCCACTGAAAATTGGTTTGAACGAGATCTAGTAAGTAGTTTTTTTTTTAAAAACGTCATAAATCGTAAAGTTAAGGAAACTTTTATATTATGTTACTTGCTGCAACGGAACCCTTCATGGGCGAGTCTGACTCGTACATCACCGCTTTTTTTATCAAACCAGCGCAATAAAAGTTACAAGCAAAAAGCATATAATATATGCTCTGTGTGTCTGTGTCAATAAACCATGAGCTTGCCGACATAGTAAGGATGTACACACAACAAAATTTCAAATTTACCTCAGCTTTACAGTAAAGGAAAATATCGTGAGAAAACCTTCACTAATCTGCGAAGCAATTCAATGGTGTGTGTGAAGATCTCAATCCGCACTGAGCCCGCGTCGAAACTACGAGCCAAGCCACTGTGCCAAGCCCTCTCATTGTGAGAGTGTGCTCAGCAGCGAGACGTAGGTACTTATATTATATACAGTATAGGCTGGGATGATAGTAAAAAAATTAAAATTAACGCAAAAAGTGAAAACCAATAAAAAAATCGTACACTTCATAAAGATCGAACTGCACTTCCACCCACCGCCTCATAAAACCGTAGCCAAGCATAAATAATATCTTACGGAACGAAGCAATCGAGAATATTAGAAGCAATTCTGAACGTAGTTAACTATAGCCGTTAAGAGCATAGCAGATATTTCTGATTGCTTTGTCCTATTCTCCTGTCTTGTCCTGTCCTGTGATATTTAGTTATTTTTTTTATTTATGGTATCACCACGGTTTCACACTGGTATCACTGTAAAACCTATGGGGCCTATGGCATCCACCAATCCGTCCGAGCATCCAAGATCCAACTTCAAATCAACGAACGAAACGATGTTCGTTAAGTCATTCATTGCATTGACGTTTGTTCATAGTTGTTTGAATTTTTAAATTGTATTCTTGGTAAGCCTAGCTAGAAGTCTATCTAACCTTCGAAGTTATTCTTTCGTGATTACAACTGTAATATATAAAAACTGATTATAACATGTTTTTAGACCGCTGATCAAGTGCCGCTGATAGATTTTGTTAACAAACTTTTTGCTTAGGATCAATGTCAAGATGACTTCAGAAGGAGAAGCAGACAAAACAACTGAATTTGTCCGTAGACGGAAGTTACGACTTCAGCAGGTTTGAATCCTTAACTTAGAAATTATTCATCTTCTAACTAAATTATATATGGTGTAACGAAGATTCCTTATCGCGGGTGACGTTTTAGGTTAGAGAACAATCGAAAGATATCGCCAAGTTAATAAGGCAACGTGCCAAAATTGAAAAGCTGCGACAGGTCGTTGAACTTGACGCAAACCAAGAAAAGGATTATTTACAACGTCAAGAGAAAGTTGTTAAAAAATTAGAAGAACTGTATTCAAAGGGGTTGCAAAATTTTGGTACAAGTCACAAGGATGCCAGTGGACTGAAGCAACCAGGTGGGAGACACCATTTTATATGCATAGGTATTAAATATCTTTCTTTTAGACAATGACATACTTTGATTTAGAATCTGCTATAGAGACAACTTATTATTGCAACAAAGCTACACATTAAAATGTGTCAAATTAACTTGTGGGATTGCTTAGTTATTGAAACACAATAAACTAAACATACAAAGTAAACAGAAACTAAAAAGGGATTCAAACATTTGGTTGGTATATTATTGCTCTTGTAAATCAGATCCTCAGGAGCTTGCAAATTGAAACAGTTCCAAAATTCTATTAGGTAATGAACAATGAGTAATGAAAATGACTGGCCTAGTAGGTATGAGTTGGACTCATGCAACGAGAGTTCCATACATCTCCAAATAATAGGAAAAATTAGGGCACTTCAAAGGAAAAATCGGATTTATCAAAATATTTGTAAAAAAATATATACAAATATTATCACCCAAACCTTGATCGAAGCCCAAACCCAAATTCAAGTCCATAAGTAAAGAGTAACTAAGAGCTAACATGAGACAAATCTATCTGATTGTCTGATTTTTCAAATAGGTAGTAAGTTCAATTTTCCAAGCATGTTTGTGAATAGTAATTTTGAGGACTTAGTTCAAATCTGCTAACAGAATAGTGAGTTAATTTACTTGTTAAGATTTGCTAAGTCTTTAATGTAATTGAATTTGGGTTGCATACACATAGAAGTGATTTTCTTACTTTGGCACATGTTTCGTTTTTGTTGTTTATTATATTATTTTGGTAAGTGAACTTGAGTCTAACTTCATTCCAATACTTGATTTAGGTAATATTTTAGAAAAAACAGACCTATCACGTTTGAGAGGGAAGGAGGCTGCTGCAGAATTAAAAAGAAGCAAACAACAAAAGCTAGATGAACAAAAAAAAACACTGGACAGAAAAATTCAAGCTAGGTAAAAAGACTATGCTTACTACCATATCCCTATTATGAAAATTTACAGAATAAGTAGTGCCCATGAACTAAAACTAATTGCATTTCATGTGGTGGGAGTGATCAATATTTTTGCTAGATGGGATGGGACATATTATTAATGGATTTTTACAAACTTTTCTTTAGCTTGCCTGTTTGTTTATTTTTATTTGTTTGGGTCAAATCTTAGAAGCTAAATTTGACCCACTTCCAGGGTCCGATTGATTCGAAATTTGGCATACTTATCTAAATTTGGTGACAATACAATAATCTGGTAGTGACATCTTGGTGGTCCTGCCAGAATCATCTCTGCAGGACGGCATTCCTCAATGGTTAATGGCATCAACTTGAAATTTGGTACGGAGACGTAATTTAGATGACAATGCAAGTACAGCCAATAAAAAGTACAGTTGCCAAAAAAGCTTGAATTTAAAATTAAATTTTTGACAAAAACTTATTGTAACTCATGGGAGGTGGTTGAAACGCATCAGAACCTTCTACAGAATGCCTAATGAATAAAAAATGTCTTTTCAGCCTGGGATTTAATGGTTAACTAATAATCATACAAAAATTTACCACTGGCCATAGTTTCCAACACATACCTTCACTATTTTTATTAAAACAGTATATTGTCAGGTAACAAGCAGGTTTTGCAGGTGGTAGCTCCTTGTGCAAGGTCCGCCCGGATTGCTACCACCATCTTGCTCGTTAATCCTGCCGTGAAGCAGCAGTGCTTGTTGTGCACTGTTGTGTTTCGGCATGGAGAGTAAGACAGCCGGTGAAATTACTGGCACTTGAGGTATCCCATCTTAGGCCTCTAGATTGGCAACGCATCTGCGATCCCCCTGGTGTTGCAGGTGTCTATGGGCGGTGGTGATCTCTTACCATCAGCAGACCCACTTGCTCGTTTGCCATCCAATCGAATAAAAATAAAAAATAAAAAAACGCAAAAGTCACTAAATGCAAAAAAAAACTGTGGAATATTAACCTTATGATGCTATAACTAGCTAAGCTTATAACTTTGATTATCCCTCTTGACTTTAGGTGGTAATTAGTGACTTTACTTTTCACCCGACAATATGATGATGGTAGAAAGAGATTGTCATTAGAAAATTTGGCTTCAGTTATTACTAATACCAAATACATAACTGGACTAGAGGCTAGACTGGATATTATATTATGCTACAGAAACCATTATTATGGTTGGCGGCTGTAGTATACAAGCTGTTAATATTGCATAGTGCAGAGTGCTTCTTCTTGGTACACAGCCACATTACTAGTGTTTAGATGTAATAATACAATTCCTAGAGCAGTTTTCTCTACCACCTTGCAAGAGTTTCACAGAGTTAACAATTCTAAAATATTCAAATCATTGTTAGGATGGACTGTTTTGGTTTCCTTAATATAATATTAGGATTCTCGTGGCATTTTTGGACAAGTAATGCAGAGGAGTCGTCGTTATGTACTTTTTATAATTGAATGAATGACTGAATGGTAGAAACTTAACATATGTAAAATTTGGCATGAACTATTTTCATGTTTGAATTAACAGTTTTCTACTTTCTAAAGATATCAATCACCTGTTTTTTTTTTCATAATATGGTATGTATGCATATTTTTGTTAACATATGTTACAACTGTGCAACTACTTACATAGGTTAAATTATAAAGACAGCATTATAATATTATTTCTAATATTTGAAAATAATTTTTGATGCATTCACAGAGAAGCTGCAAACATAATAAGTCGCGAGAAATCGACTACAGCAGCTAGTAAGTTATCCACAAAATCCTCAACCAATAAACTTAGTGAAGTTAGCAAATCGGACGGCAAAATTGAAACTGCTCATAAATCAAGTTCTGAAATCTCTGGTGATAATGCTGGCGACAAAGTAGTGACAAGGAACGACATGGGCACTCAGTGGGATACAGAGATATTACCTCTTGAATGGGAACCTAATATACCTGCTTTACCAATTCCTAAGGATGACAGTAACAAAGAATCTATGTGTATTGATACTGAAAATAACACAGAGAAGAAAAAACGACCTAATTTATTTGCATTGAGTGATGAAATGCCATCAAGTTTACGAGGCAGTTGTTATCCCATCATCATCAACGAACCTGCAAAGCCCTCTTTAACATTAGTTTCAGAATACATTCAAAACAGGGCACTTCGACTACGGGAAACTCCAGTTAGTAACTCCAACAAAAAGAATTCAGCGGATCTCCAGAATTTAAAGCAGACTATTTTACGTACAAGATCATTGAGAGCTGAAGGTAGTGCTTTTAGTAACATCTGTCATGTGCTTGAAGGACAAGTGATTCCAGTTCCCACATGGCATGCTGAACCCAGTTGTCAGCATCACTCCCCTAACATTTTACATCACAAACAAAATTTTATTCAAAGAAGGCAACCTGTAAATGTTACTAATTCACAGATCAAGTTCTTTGATTCGAGACCAGAGTTGGCTCGAAGTCCTGTTACAAGACAAACAAGGCCACTTAGTAATAAATTTTCGGCATATCAAAACAGATCAGGTGACCAAAAGTTCAAATTATGTGTAAAATTGGTCAATTTGTTTAAATTCATTTTTCATCATAGATAACTTCATATTTACATTAATCTAGCATAGATTTGTCACTCAAAAAAAGACTAATCTTTATAAATTACCACTTAGGGCCATAACAGATGGACTGCATTCCAACTGCAACATAACCGCAACTGCCAACTGCCCATACATTTTTAATCGCAGCTCCATTCCAGTCAGCACAACTTCACGCTGACTGCGTTGAAATGTATGAGCAAGACGCCAGTTGCGGTTATGTTGCAGTTGGAATGCAGTCCATCTGTTATGGCCCTTAGTTGTACCCATTTGTGGTTGTGTAAAATGTACTGATAAGGTATAGTAATACAATAATTAGTGTTGTTTGTTTTGTAGACTGCTATTTTTAGTTAGATATGTGATTTGACACAGACTCCACCACATTTGCACGGCATTTCATGCTATGCATTTTTTTATGTGTCCGTGCCAGGCTCAGTTGTACATAGAATAGGACATATCCAATTCTACCCGTGGGAAAAGCCGATTAAGGGATTGCTATGAGAGTGGGCCTGGGCAGCAGCACTCTAGTGCCGATTACAACTTCAGACTCCAGAACTTCGATGTGAAAGGCAAGGGGAAACCAACACACTATTTTCCCAAGAATGTCGTTATGAAGGTTCACTACTGATTCTCAACTGACGACCACGCCCACGCCCTCTGCCGGGAGTAAACCAACTTAGAAGTTTTTTTTTACGAATCGTTGGTAGCTTTTCGATTCGGACACTGATTTTCTATAGATATCTAGTTAGCAGCGATAATTATCAGCTTAATTTCATCAAAATCGCTTTAGCCGTTTATAAAAAATTAGGAATATGAGAGTTGGAAACTAAAATGTCCTCAATTTGTACTAGCTGTTGCCCGCGACTTCGCGAGCATTACTTTTTGTCTCAATATTTGGGTTTGTGTAACCGATTCTGTTTTTTTTTTAGCTACGCCAAAAAACGCGGAACGACCATTAAGGGGAAATAGTTCCGAAAATATTTTCACAAAAAAGAAATCTGTTACAATGTACAATCATATCACTAAAGATACAAGAGATGTACCGTTTGCTGACGAGCAAATTGTAGTTCGTGATATGCACTCCAACAAAGATGCTTACATTGAAGCACTCAGCGAGGCAGCTTCAAATACTGAAGAGAAACAGAATAAGAAATTACAGGATGTGAGTACTAAAATTGCAGTGACGAGACAAAGTGTCGAAAAAGAATACAAGGACACAATGGCATTTTTGAATGGCCTTCCCAAAAGCAAAGGACTATCAACAAAACCGATCGTAAGTATTACGCGGCACATAATATTATAGGTATCTAATGCATTCCAACGCTATTCATTAACTCTTTGTTTATTTCTTTTAGAAAAATGCGTATAAAGACGATTACCGCTTAAATCAGCAAAAAGAAAATCGTCAAAAAATATTACAACAAGAGTTCAAAAACATGGAAAAAGAAGCTAGTCAACAAAGATATTCGGTATGACATATAAACCTATAAAACTACTTTCGTTATTTTTATGCTGTGTCGAAACTCACCTAGAATCATTGCCGACTCATTTACATTGGTTTTTCAGGGTTGTAAATCAAAA